>NW_026857894.1:0-54148 GCF_026571515.1 Ruditapes philippinarum | reverse complement strand
GAAACACACCTTTAAAATGTTGCTAGAATTTACTTAACTACTTTGGTTTGTAAACTCCTCAAGCAAAATGTTTGATCTTACTTTGGTGTTTATTACAATATCTTATATATAACTGTTTGTGTGTGTTCGAAGGAGAAAACTAACGGAGAGGTAAAACATCTGTTTCTCACACTTGTAACAGTTACGTTGGTTTATTTTAGTTCTTTTTGGTGTGCTAGTGTACAGTTTATAGTTTATTTTTTTATAATTATAATTTGTGTAAGTTCTTCTGAATCAATGATACAGGAAAACTTTTAATGTAGGTGGGTACTCGAAACTGACAATCCCAGCTTTACTTTCTTTAGATCTATATGTTGTACAATGCAGCAATATCATTGGTCCACTTAATTTAAGTTCTGATCTAAGCTTTTTAAAGTCATGCTTCTCTTCAGACTTTACATCAATTTTTTGTAGGTCAAGGTCATTCTTAAAGGTCAACTGTTGAAAAAGTATATTTTATTTTACTCAATTGCATCATGGTTACTGTACATATCCAATAAGCAGAAAGTGTCCACAATCTGCATTCACGACAAATGTTTAATCTACATAAGTCAAGGTCATACTTTATAGCTTTGTAGTTTACACTTAGACATATGACATTATAATTATATTTATTCATTTTACAAAAGTAAAAATTGTCCAAAGTCAAAGAGCAAAGGTCAAGGTCAAACTGGTATTATAAGAAAAAGGGACATGAATAAGTAAAATTCAGCTGACAGGTAGAGACTAATGGCCTCCCAACCTTTTTTAAAATTTTGTTTGTTATTATAATTTTGTGGAAGTACTAATATTGCTTTTATGTTTCAGCAAGAGTTTGAACGTCAAATTTAATATAATATTTTTGAGCTAATTTCAGCTAAAGTAACTTTAGTATGCTTTATGTTGCCAGGCACTTTATTTGAAATAACATTGTCATTGCTATTCTGCATGTTTTGATTTAAATGCTATTTTTTTTTTTGCTTTTAATGGAATGGTATAAATAAATTCTCACACAAAAGATGTTCCTTGTTGGGTTTTTTTATGTTTTCATGCATGTGAAGATAGTTTGCTAATTTCAGTTAAGGTGTAGGCACCAAGTTCAATAGAAAATATCGCAAAATCTTTAGTTAAATTGCAATTTACACATATGTTAATATTTTACCAGAAAAAAAAGTTGATAATAAAAAGTGAAAAAGTTTTAAGTATTTATTTATTTTTGTATTGACAAACAATGCAAGATAATTAAGGGATCTTCACAAGTTAAAGTTTTAATAAAGATAGGGGCAAGCTTAAATCATTTAACTTAAATTAGGCATGAAGTAAGTTCACTATAGCTATATCCGTCACCAACAAAGTAATTTTATGTACATGTAATTAAATTTGAAAAAAAAAAAGAGAGTAAAATTTCATTTTAAATTTCATTGTGACGTATCTTTCAAGAACATAAATTTATTTTCAATGAATGAAATTGTTATGATTATATTAACAGATCACGCCAAGACGTCCACCAAGACCGGAGAGTGAAAAGGAACGTAGGAACAGCCAGCGTCTGAGCGCACAGTTCACACACATGGGTCACCTTCCAGGTGCTTCACCAGGCATGATATCTCTACCTAATACAACTGCTTCATTTATATCGTATACCTCCACAGGCATGTAAATTCTTCACACTCTATATCTGTTCTTCTATTGGGAAGAGGCATAGCAGCTTCTGTTTGGCCATATTACCAGGGAACAATAAAACGTCTGTTGGGAAAATGCAATGTCCATTTAATGAATTAGATAGTTCTTTTTAAAATATAATACTTTACTCCATATGTGTAATAGATCTTCTGATCAGTGAAAACAGCATTAATATCTACAGACTAATTTAGATGTATAGGTATGTGTTTATCAGATCTGTCAACCAGATCTTTATTAGATCTGTCAACCAGATCTTTGACATGTCAAATGCCATTCATTCTCCACCATTATTTTTAGCTTGACTATTCATTGAATAGTAAGAGCTGTTGTACTTACCTTGGCCTTGGAATTGTCTGCAGTTTGGTTAAGTTATTGCATGCAAGTTGGTAACCCCTGAACTACTGAAGTGAAAAGGTTGAAACTTCACATACTTATGATTATCTAATATGATTGGCACAGGTCCTATAACTCTGGGTTACATTTACTATTACTAAGTTATGTCCCTTTTCTTACTGTCAAGCACTGATAATTGTTGAGCGCACTGTCTTACCAACAGCTATTGTTAATTCATTTACAAGTTAGTACTGGTATTAATTGTAGAAACTCTTGCTAGCATACTTTTTTCCTCATTTAGGGAGGAGAAATACTGTCAAAGTGGTAACAAAATACATCAGGGATGGGACAAGAGAAGAGCAAACTATGGAAACCCCTTTGAAAAAAACTTCTGATTTATTAATGCAGAAACTGCTATGCCTCTGTCAGATTAAAATATTGTATATGAGACATACAAAGAATTGTTTTAATCCAAATAGAAATTTTGTCTTATTTTGACTACACGTTGCAAAATTTTCCCCTTTTTAGCTCACCTGTCACAAAGTGACAGGGTGAGCTTTTGTGATCGCTTTTCGTCTGGAGTCCGTCCGTAGTCCGTCCGTAAACTTTTACTTTAAATGACATCTTCTCATAAACCACTAAGCCAATTTCATCCAAACTTCACAGGAATGTTTTTTTGGTGGTCACCTTTAAAATTGTTCAAAGAATTTAATTCCATGCAGAACTCTGGTTGCCATGGCAACCGAAAGAAAAAACTTTAAATATCTTCTTTTAAAAAACCCAAAGAGCTAGAGCTTAGATATTTGGCATGAAACATTTTCTAGTGAGTGTCTACCAAGTTTGTTCAAATAAAAGCCCTGGGGTCAAAATTGGCCCCGCCCCAGGGGGTCATTGATTTTCCCTATATGCATATAGTAAAAACTTAAAAAATCTTCTTTTAAAGAACCCAATGAGCGAGAGCTAAGATATTTAGCATGAAACATCTTCTCATGAGTGTCAATATTGGCCCCGCCCCAGGGGGTCATTGATTATCCTTATATGTGTATAGCAAAAACTTAAAAAATCTTCTTTGAAAAAAACCAAATAGCTAGAGTTTAGATATTAAGCATGAAACATCTAGTGAGTGTCTACAAAGTTTGTTCAAATAAAAGCCCTGGGGTCAAAATTGGCCCCACCCCAGGGGGTCATTGATTTTCCTTATATGTGTATAGCAAAAACTTAAAAAAATCTTCATTGAAAAAACCCAAATAGCTAAAGTTTAGAAATTAAGCATGAAACATCTTTTAGTAAGTGTCTACAAAGTTTGTTCAAATAAAAGCCCTGGGGTCAAAACTGGTGCGGGCCCAGGGGTGTCATTGTTTGTAACTATATGTTTTAGTAAAAACTTAAAAAATCTTCTTTTAAAAAACCCAATGAGCTAGAGCTTAGACGTTAAGCATCAAACATCTTATTGGTGTTTACCAAATTTGTTCAAATAAAAGCCCTTTGGTTAAAATTGGCCCTGCAAGGTGGGGGGGGGGGAGAGGTCATTGGTTTTTCATTATATGTGTGTAGTAAAACCTTAACATCATGAAACATATCTTCTAATGGGTGTCTTCCAAGTTTGTTCAAATAAAAGCCCTGGGGTTTAAACTGGCCTATATACAGGTGAGCGACCTCAGGGCCATCATGGCCCTCTTGTTTATTATAGCTACATGCCTCCAGATGAGTCAAACTATTTCAAAACAATCAAACTTTAGAAAAATGTAAGGAAAAGAAAAAAGTTTCAAGATTCAAGTAATATTCTACATATTATATGCAATTAATGACTGATTTTTCAGTATTTACAACTATATTTCTTCTGCATTACTAAAGCAGTAAAGGCCATTTATGCATATTTTGACCACTTTTTGGCAATTTACGTGGTTTGTAAGTGCCATTGATAATGTGTAAATTGCTTCCTTTTGATTACTTCACAATATTACAAATTCAAATACATCTTCAAAATTTTCATGAAAAGTAACATGAATCTGGAGGCGTGCTGCTTTAAAAAGTTTTTATTGTCACTAGTAATTTTTTTTTACAACTTTAGCTTTATTGTGTGATTTTTAGAAAAATATCCGATATATTTTTTTTTCATACAGGAATTGATGTATGTCTAATTAACAATATTTAATCTGTGAAAGTCATCTTCTATCTGTCTTTGAATACACAATTCAATGTGACATTGTCGTAACTCTTTTTCTTTCTTGCAGAGAAATGTGAATTTTTTGACATTAAATGTTTTACATTGACTATGTAAGCTACTATATGCAGTGTAAATTGTCTTTTATTTATGTGCAAAAATGTATTTTGAACAAAATAATTGTTTGATATTATTTATTTATTTCTTCGTTCAGTTGTTCTGTAACTTATTTTTATTGATATTGCTCTCAAAATATTTATTGTTTAAACCTTTCTAGCTACAGTGTATTTTGCATGAATAGGCATGCAAGTTAAGCATTGTTTTGAAGTTTTAGTTATACATTAATTATGGCACAGAAGAAAAGCACTGCACTGCATTGGATTGTTTGATACCTTAAATTTAAAAATCAAAAAATAGTATTAGTAGTATGCAATTACAAATAGGTGATATTTACTTTTGGATGATAAACATTTTCTGTCAGAATGAATGATATAATTGTGTGTTTATAAGACAATGTTATAATCATAACTTACTGCCCATTTAAGAAACCTGATACTGTATGGTTGCAAAAAAAATAACTGCAATAAACTTGCATACCAAAAATAAAAAAAAAAAACAACAACAGATTTTATATTATCTATAGATATAATCAATCATTTTCATATATATCTTCTTTTCATGTCCCTCACTGCTGTGAATTGCAATCACAGCATGAAATTTTTTCGTGCGAAGAAGCTATCCAGCTGTCAAAGAAGAAATATGTGGTTTTACTTGTGTGTCTTTTTGTACCTGAAATAATGTACAAGTGGTTAACTGGAGATCTTCCTCCGCAATCGAAGCTGAAAATTTGCCATATTACTTACAGTGTTGGTGCAACATAAAACTCTACCAAAATATATAAATAGAATTAGTGATTCTATCATCAATTAACTGATTTTAAGATTAATTTTATTATTAAGTTTGAAGTCAGTTACAAGGTGGAAGGAACTAAATTGTATTATTATCTTAACTTGTATACACTTACTAAAATCTTGTCACTTACATACATTATCTATCTGAATTATAAAACACATCTATGTATATATACAATATATTTATAGTAAACAAATTTTAAAAAACCCTCTTATTTCTTGGTGAAAATTTCCTAATAATGGTTTGTACTGTTTCCTATTAATTTAGCACTGATTTTGAATTTTCCCTAAATATGATGAATGGTTTTGTCCAGAATGAAAGATGGACAAGTCCATGTATGATATGTAGTGTGGTAAAGGTTGATTGTCATGACAATTTAGTGTGTGGCAGTTCTGCCTCAGCTGAATTATAAGGATAAGAAATTGTGGGAACATTGTATGAAAGTTATTCCTACAGTTTGTAACAGTTGTGTTGATTGTGCCCAAGAGCCCGTTATTTAAGACTAGTGTTAATTTGTATCACTTGACTTGATTGTGCCCAAGAGCCCGTTATTTAAGACTAGTGTTAATTTGTATCACTTGACTTGATTGTGCCCAAGAGCCCGTTATTTAAGACTAGTGTTAGTTTGTATCACTTGTGTTGATTGTGCCCAAGAGCCCGTTATTTAAGACTAGTGTTAATTTGTATCACTTGACTTGATTGTGCCCAAGAGCTCGTTATTTAAGACTAGTGTTAGTTTGTATCACTTGTGTTGATTGTGTAAAATTGAGCCCGTAAGACTGGTGTGAATATAACTTTACACAATGGACGCATGAGAAATAAAATCCACCAGGATAACACACTTGTATTCTGTATAAACTATGTCATCTTGACTCTTGATATGACTAGAATCTGCTGATACCCATTGAAGAAAACAGTTAAATAACTGTGAAACATCTTATTCTTTGGAAAAAAACAACATGTTTCATGGTGTTGCTACCCTTAACAAATTAATTACTTTTAGTTGCATCAATTAAGATTTGTGTGGT
Organism: Ruditapes philippinarum; assembly: GCF_026571515.1. Classification (NCBI taxonomy): domain Eukaryota; kingdom Metazoa; phylum Mollusca; class Bivalvia; order Venerida; family Veneridae; genus Ruditapes; species Ruditapes philippinarum. The sequence goes on along the minus strand of NW_026857894.1, from coordinate 48,010 downwards.
TATGTATACTATATAATAAATGTATCCATTTTTCATATTTTAAAGCATTGGCGTGGAGAATTTTGAAAGGTTTGTACAGTCAATAATTGGTTGTATAGTTGATACTGTCAGTGATCAGAGAAGCATACATGTAGTATACCCGGATATCTAGTCCCTCTTTACATTTACCTCCCCTGAATCTGTGTTATATATGTATCCTGCTCTAAACTTGAACCTATTGAATTGTTAATTAGAGAGTCAGAATTACAATGTTTAATTTTTTATAGCCTAAGGCATAGGCTTGCTCTTGTTCTTGAACTCTGTTACTGCTGGAAAAGTTTAGGCAGTTTTATCCATGCATATCTGTCAGCTACCATATTCATTCTGCAAGGATTAAAAAAAATTCCATTTTCCAATTGGGCAAACAAAAAGCCGTACAATATAATATAGTAATACCACCCCAATGGAGCTGATGTAATAGAAAATACATATAAGTTAACTGAAGTTATGCAAATTGAAAATTCATAATAAAACTTTATTTACCAAAAGGCTCTATGCCTCCAGCCAATTACATGACAAATAATAGAACAGAATAGAACACCTGTGTTAATACATGTGTAAGGAAGAAACAAGAATAAAAATGAGTATTAAAGTAGTGTAATGTTTCACAGAGAAAGGAACATCATCACCCACGCATATGCACATGCATCACATTCTGCAAACTCCCATTATTTTCAGGATTTTCATTGTTAAAATCACTATGTCATCAGGGTGTCAGGGGGCATTTGTATTTTATGTGCCAGCATTTGCATTATGTTGATCTTCTGCTATTTCAATGGCTATGGTCTTGCAAACAAAAACAAAAAGGAAGGAAAAGATAAATTAAGATAAATTAAGGAATTTACGGCACACAATTAATTTGTTTTAGTCATCAGAATTGCATTATATTTCCTTTTCATTCTGAAATATAATTTTATGCTATCACAGCATTTTATGTTGTCTTTACTTTTCTTTGTTTACCTCATAGTGGCTCTTTGGCAAAGTGGTTAAGGTCCTTGAATTTGTGTCACCTACCTCAGTAGGTTTTTAATCTTGCCTGAGTTTTTTTGGTAATTTTCACTAGACTGAGTTTTTAGGCTAGCCTTTTGATTTATTATGGCTACCCAGGTGCTATCTGATACTTGAAATAGATGTTACTGGAGGATACCTAGGGTGTTCCTTCATATAGAAAGCTTAAAGGGTAGTGGTGGCCTAATGGTTTAGGTGTCTGCCTGTCAACCCAAGGATCATGGGCTCAAACCTTACTTAGGTATGGACCAGGTTTCTTCATATGACACCAGGACTGGTTAGTTACAGGAAGAGGACTCAACAGTGGATTAAACAAGCTTCAAGCTTTCATACCATTCCAGCTAAAATGAAATATCTTAAAACTTAAAAGCTACAATACATTGTCATAGTATGATTTTAACCATTCCATCATCTTTTATATTTATTATGTTATTATGCATAGTTTTTGACTTTTATTCCGTTTTTAAATCATTACTTTATTTTCGTTAAAAAGATATAATTAAAAATGTTGTTTATAGATATTTAGAAATTTGTTTACGATGTTGGTTATATAACTTCATTAAACTAAGGATACAAAATAGCTCAAGTAAATAATTGTATGATTTTACCATTACAGAGAATTGTGACTCGGGAGATGATGACGGGCCGCCACCTCTACCAGTGAAACATTCCGAAAACAGCAAGCTGAGCTTTGACGCCCCACCACTTCCTTCCCGCCAGTCCCTCACTCCAACAAAAACTCCTCGCAAGTCTAAGGTGGGTTTCTTTGACAGATGGATGCCTCGATTATCAGTATCACATCAGTCCTCTCCCTTTCTTCAGGGTGGCGATAAGATGGGGTCAGATCCTGATCTCTCCTCACCAAAATAAATGTTACACACAAGTTGTCCCCCTTAGCTTCTGGAGGATGACATAAAAATGTTGTATTTTTATAGTGCCTCACTGGAATATCTCTTCATGATAACCATTTGATGCAATTTATAGAATCTAAATACCAATGTTAATGTTCTTGAGGGTGGAGTCACTGGCATATCTATACAAGTTAAATCTTCACGCTTGGAACTTATAAAAACAAAGTGTGGCAGTGTTTCAGATGTTGAATTAAAATTTACCGAAACCGCTGTTTCGTAATGTTTAGAAATACAAGAAAATGCATGCTTTAATGTTAGGTAAAATAATTAAGTTTGTCTTTAACAGTTAGTGTGTTCATATTCAGCAATAGTACATTTTCATTAATTTTCATTAATATAGTTTTGTTAGATATAGGAAGAATTCATTTACAAACATGGTTGTTTTAGCTGTAGATGTAATAGAATCAGTATTCATATATGCTATTTGATATATAAGATCTTGAAATCCAAATAAGTAGCATAAATTATCATTCATCACTTCATATCGCTAGCGACAACTGATTTTACCCATGTGAGTCTGTCCAGACCAAGATCTGCGGCACTTTCTGTACTGTCTGATTGTGGTCTGCACTGTTCGCTATTCAGTCAATCTTATTTGTTTGAAATTGAAGATATTTAGCTTGGTAAAAGTTAATACATTTGAACAGTATTTAATACTTATATTAAGTAATATGTGCCAAAAGTTATATCTATACAGTTTTGTCACACAAGGCCTCACCGTGCAATACAATCATGTAAATATTCATATATTTTTTATAAAAAACAATTTTCATATCTTATTTTTGATATCTGATACATTATGTACTTCAGGTTATAATTATTATTTTTTGTAATTTCATTCAGACCTTTATTTAATGACCTGTCTTATGGAAATGGAAATACTAGTCTATGCTGACAGACAGTCTATTGTATTGATAAAATTTCCCGTTGGTTTTGTGCTATTAATTGATCAAAAGAAAGTTGAAAAATTTGCGACATTATTTAGTAAAATCTACAGTAACATGTAACTATGTAACAGAATACAGATATTTTAAAATAATATAGTGTACAGGAGCAATATAAGTTTGCATATTAAGAACTGCCACACCTGTGGGGACAGCTGTTTCATGTTAAAAGCAGTATGCCTCCAGATGAGCCCAAATATTTCAAGAAAATCAAACTTGAGAAAAATGTGATAACTATTTCAGAAAAGTAAAAAGATTCAAGAATCAAGTAAAAATTAACATGGTATGTTCAATTAATGACTCATTTTGCAGCGCTCGGCACCATGTTTCTACTGTGTAACTTTTCGCAGTAACAGCTGTTTTTTTTTTGCTTTTTTTTTTTTTTTGCATACTTTGACCCCTTTTCGGAAATTAATGTCGACTGTAAATGATGTTTGCGATGTGTAAAGTAATATATTTGTTCTCTTCTCAATATTTTACTTTCAAATACATTTTCAAAATTTTGATGAAAATTTGCATGAATCTTGAGGCATGCTCCTTTAAGCTTTTTGCCAAAAAAATAACAGTAATAGGTATTTATATCTATGGAAAAACTTGAAAGAGTGGTAAGACAAACTGTTATAAAATAGTACAATAAAGCTAATATAAACATTTTGACTGGTATTAAAGGTAAGATGGCTAGTATGAAGATATAAGTTTTTCTGAAGGTATACCACCAATCATCAGCTTGCTTATTCTTGGCATATTTCAACAGTATCCAGGTGATTAAATATGCACTGTCTTACAAACATTTTTGGATTTGTAACAAATGCAAAATATTTTGTTATTTTTGGTAATTTGACTTTCAGCCACTGTCTTACAAAAAAAAAAACATCAAGAAAAACAAAATACTGTAGACCACTGAGCAGTCATACATACATAAAGTTGTAAACAAATTTTGACTACTCTTAGTTATAAATGTACATGTTATGTATGGGCACCTTCATGTAAGGTCATCCTTTAGCGGTAAAGCTGGAAAGTAGCCATATGACCTTTGACCTAAAGACCAACAAAACAAAAAAACAATGTTTTGGGATTTTTTTTTACAACAGATAATCAAGTATAAAAATAATAAACATGCCAAACATTATGCAAGCTTCTGATTGATGAATTACCTAAGAGCTTTTTTTCTCTATTCTGTAGCTTGCATGATTTTATATTATATGTACATGTATATATTTAATGAATTAATTATACCTGATATGACATTTAATTGTAATGCATGAAGTTTGTAATATTTAAATATTAAGTGACTTTTTTTCTGTGTACATGCTCAGGCTTTCATGTCAAATGAGGGTATAGGCTGCATTCTAAAATTATTGTTGTATTTTATATGGGAGATAAAGTTTCATTTCCTGAAAACAGCTTTGTTTTTTTTAATGCTTTTCAATGGCTATGACTTGGCATAAGACAATAGAATTGACTATATATATCCCAGGTTCTGTATATATGCTTAATATAAAATTATATTTACTAGTTATTATAAAAAAAAATGTTTCTTAGTCCCTGTCTAACATACTTAATGTGAACTCCTTTATAGTAAAATTTCTGTTAGCATGGGGACTCTGTGGCTAATTGGTTAATGTCTCTGATTTCAAATCACTTACCCCTTGATGCTGTGGGTTCTAATACTTTTCTTCTGTGTGAGGCAGCTATCTAGCTAGGTTTCGAAAGGTTGGTGATTCTACTCGGGTGCCTGCTTGTGCCTGAAATAAAGCACAAAGGGGCTTCCTTTATAAGTAAAGCTGCAGAAAGTTGCTGTATTACATTTATTACTTAGAATCCAACAAAATGAACAAATCTGTAATCATGACTTATATATATTGTAAATTTGAAAAAGAATAAAGATTTTAAAATGAAATCATATGTTACTTAGAGGCAACACATCTTTTGTTGGTAAAGAACAAGGCATTATCTGATGCCTAGAAACTCAACTCAGTTTTGATAATGAAAGCCTGGCAATACAATATAAAGGAACATTATATATTTAACTTTTTAATCTTATTTTCTTGCTCATACTCTTACATTTTCTATGCATATCTTTTCCAGCCATCTGTGAAGGCGTCTCAATCTTTGGAACTGAACTCCAACCCCCTTGAAACTGCCCCACCTCTGTTACCAGAGAAAATCACTCCAAGCCGATCTTTTGATGGTGAAAGTTTGTGATATAACATTATCTTGATAGTATAGTTATGTATATTGTGAATAAGAATGAATTGAAATGCAGGCATTTCACTAGAATAGTTTTATTTGTAGGAGGACTGTAGAAACACATTACACGCCTTAAGTTTTTAAAACTAAAATGCAATCTAATTTAACAAAGGAATATAGATTGTTAAATACATGTAGTTGCTATTATTTGTAATGTCATTTTTTAATGTTAAAATGTAATTTTAACAGTGTTCGGCATTTGTGAAAGTTAATAAATGGGGTTGATAGAAAAATATTTTATTGTGATAAGGGCTTTTTAGTCAGATGTATTTATTTTGACTTTTTGGAATATGATAATTGATCAAAATGTTGTTTGTTCAGAAATGTTTAATTTATGTATGGTATGATGGAATGATTGGAGCATTTTTATCTAATTAGTCTTTGATCATTTAATGTGTAAGGCACTAAAATGGATTCTTCATTGCATGACATCATCAAACTTTTCATAGACTACTGATATAGACGATTTAACTCTTTTAACTGCTGCTAACTATGCTCACCTTTACACATGAACTATTTTATCTTGTTCAGTAAGCTTGATCTTCACATGCTAAGCTTCTTCAAGCTTTTAACCTGATTTTCATTTCCGAGTGTCAAAGATGAACCCTGGCTTTAATTCAAATTTGTGGCATACTATTATTGTGAATTCACTTAATTTCGTGGGCATGAAATTTCGTGGTTTTGTCACAGAATATTTTTGTGGGTTCTTAAATTTGTGGATTGTCTTTTTTTCTAAAAGGTAAAATGTAAATAATGTGGTGCAAAATAATCTTACAGCAGACAAAATAAAATTTTGTTGGATGTTAAATTCGTGGATTGACCTTTCCAAGAGAAGCCCAAAAATTAGTGCCCCACGAAAAATAATGATTTCATAGTACATTTGTACTTGAAATTTGACAGACAAGATAATCAGCTATCAATCTGGGTAATCACTACTGATATGTTAAGCCTGATTCTGTACTAGTGTATTGTGACATTTGCGTTTCTACTTCTGCTTAAAGAGTCAGGTAATAGACAATTCTAAGTGTCCATTATTCTTTTGATAGTAATTGAAACAAAGTTAAGGTATTTTTGTATGAGTTACTGTGTTCATTTAGATTTTGTTATGTGAAATTGCATTTGCAAGTACTGTTCATTTATTTTTTAATGCTAATGAAACTTCACAGATTAAATGTACAGTCATTTAACTGCATTTCTATTGAGGTGCAGATTCTTTTGTACTTTGAGGGGAAAAGAGTAAAAAGTATTTATACTAGTTTATTATTGATTACTTTTTAATATGCTTCTTCATAGAAACAATGCCAGGTTATGTTCAACTTAAGATTTCTGACCAACTTTGACATTCCATATTATACCTAATAATTCACTCCAGCTTGCACAGGGATTTCTGGGATCAAAATACTTTATTGTTTTATCTTTGTTTAATATTTAGAGACAGAACTAAGTCTAATTTCCAAGATACACATATGTTTTTTCAAAGTTTAACTGTATAAAATGTACATCAATTCACTCAGAAAACACAGATTTGAACACTTACAAATTTGTTTACTCAATGGCGAAATGTCAAAAATGTTGAATGTTAACCAGTATCAAAACAGTACAAATGTATTTCATTTTCAATGTCTGCTGAGAACTTTTCAGTCTGATAACCTTTGACCTGTGTGATTGAATGCTAGCTTTCAGCTTTTTCATGTTACGACCAGTTTTCAATTTTCACCAATTAAAGAAACCAATTACTGTATTTCATATGATAATTGAAATGTAAGGATGACATTTAAAGTGTATGTATAGTACATGATGACTTGTTGTATCTAGTCAATGTGTTTATGTGTATACAATAAAATAATGAAATCTATTCAGGTGTGATTGTATGTTTAAGAAGTGACATAGTCTGTTAATATGTGATTACATATGAAAGCTGCCATGAGAAAACAACCATATGAAAGCTGCCACGAGAAAACAACCCTTGACGTCATTTTACAAATGACATCAGCAAAGTTAACGTTGTCTTTGATGTTAAAAAAAGGGAATTACCCTTGAAAACTTAAAGATAAATATGAATAGTTAACAATAAGAAAATTAAAAAAATTAAAATATTTATTTCAAGAACTATAGAATTGTTAATATGTCAATTAAAAAAGGTAAGTGACATTAAAGGGTTGTTTTGTCATACAGGCAGTCAATTATTATAATGGTGTTACACAGTCTGTTTAAAGATGAACTTCCTAGTGTGAGAGGTATGCAGTTTTCTTGAGTCATCACTGAAAAAAAGAACATTTAAAATAAAACAATTTTTTTTTTTGGTGAATTTAAATTCAAAATTGAGATACTTGTTCATTTACATTGGGGATTTAAAGTATTTTAGGATTTTGATGTATGTATGTAATTAGGCATAAATAAGGGTATACTTAGCTGCCAATCTTCTTTTTGTTTTTGTTCATTTGTATATGCTTGACAGTTCTTGTTATAGATTACGAAGGGAGTTAATTATATTAATATTTAGGGTATATTTTTTCAGCAGTAGCTTCCCTTTATTGAGTCAGTTATTTTGTTGTTGTTTTTTTTACATTTTATTTATTTCAGAATTCATAAAAATTGTGCTTGAATGGCATGGAGTGTTTCTAAAATCTCATATTAATTTTGTTTTATGTATCAAACATTTATGTCTATATTTTGTACTTTTTTGTTAAAAAAACTTATATTTCAAAGACATTGTGCAAAGTTTGAACTATTGAAATGCTTTCTTTTCTGTCTTTGAATTATTCATGTCATATTCTGGAATCATTTACATGTATGTATGTTCATTGTTTTTAAAGTAAAGAGGGTATTTTCTAGTTTGTCTTTGTAGAAATGTTTTATGTATTTAAAGTCATATAATGTTTTCCACAGATCTGCAATGTTTTTGTTGTTTGTTTGTTTTGTTTTTTGTGCTTTTTTCATATAAGATAATTATGTGTTGCCTTTTTGCATCAGTCATTGACTTAATTAAAAGAAAATGTGTATTTAGTTTTGGATATATATTTGTAACATAATGTATATTACAATAATACTTGTTAGTATGTACAAGTGTTAATAATGCAATCTCAATTTGTAAAAGAAAGATTATTATAATTCTTAACCATTAACTGGCTGGAACCTAAAGATACAGTAGGCTTAACCATTAGTATAATAGAGCCAGGCCAGCCTGTACATCAGTGCAGACTGACCAGGCTCTCCTGTTAGTTGACCTACTTTTAATGTGGCCTTCAGCTTTTATTATTATTTTATAACAATTCAGTGTTGTTTCAAACTAAGTATTTCAGTAATTCTAAATGGAATAATGCGTCATATCACTGCTAAGTCTACTTCAAAAAAGCATCCGTGAGCTATTTATAACATGTCAGTGACGTTCGTTTCCAAAAATAGAAGATCAGGGAAACAAATCATCTGCTTTACTAATTTAAATATAGAGAGCAGATGATTAGAGGTATTAAGGGGTTTCCTTATTGTCAATGTATTTATTGTAGGCATGCATCATTTTACACCTTATTACTTTTGATTTTACAATTAAATGAAACGATTTACCTTAGGAAAAGCTGAAGGCCGCTTTAAGTTACTAGAATTGATAATTGACAGTTCAAACAAATTCAGTGAACAGCTTGACAAGATCATTCAAGGAATTCAGTAGGTTAAAGGTTAAGTATGAACATGATAAAATTGACACCAAATGTTGTTCATGATGTCATGTTAAAATGATGTTGTTTTTGTTTATTTATAAGGAACACTAGAATTTTAATGAAAACCATTTAAATTTGTTATGATAGTGTATCTTATATATCTATTTTATATACTTTGTACACCAATTATAATAGTGCTTATGTAGTGTATCTGATGGTGTCTTGGCTAATGAGATAAGGCTACTAATATAAAGTGGCTTGACCCATTCTGCTATTGATGCAAACCCGAAAGTGAACAGATTTAGTGCCACATTGTTTTGATGTTTTGAAGATTTTTGAATATCCCACCAAACTTTTTATAATGCAAAGTATCAACTTTCTAAGTTTATATACTAAACATAAAAATGCTTCCATTTCATGAAGTGTGTTGTCTGTATTGTACAAACATCTGCTGCAGTAGATTCCAATGTTGTCTGTTGCACAGATATATACATGTCTTGTGCACTGGTTTGTATAGGTTGTCCGCTGCACAGATAGAATCTATGTACATGTGTATGTGTTTGCTGTACAGATTTGTACCTGTTTTCTTGCATATCAGACAGGATTATCTACCGTTTACACCAGTGTTAGAAAACCCCCTCATGTAAGACAAATCGCGTGCTTCAAATGACGTCATTGCCACGAGACATGTTCATACGCTACTATAAGAAAAAAGAGCGTAATGAGAATATCAGTTTTCGTAATTTCTGTTCTAAAAATAATTGACATGTGATATGCAAGAAAAAGAATCAAACACCGGCTGTTGGTACAGACATGAATATCTAGCTCAAGGGTAACTGTTAAGCGGAAACTTGGCAGAGCCTCGTTACCGCCGTAAACAGTTACCCTCAAGCTAGATATTCAGGTCTGTACCGGTAGCCAGTGTAAGAGTCTAAAAGTCTGCAGCACAGATAGAATCTATGTACGTGTCTGCTGCAGAGATTTGAACAGAATATCTGTTGCACAGATATGTACAATTTCATTTTTCTGCTGAACAGAGATAAACATGTTGTCTGCAGAACATAGATGCACATGCCTGATGCAATGGATCCTTATGTCAACACTTGCTTAGATGTACATTGTTTACTGCTGCGATACATGTACTAGTACAACATTTACTGGTACAACATGTTTGCTACGACTATCAAGTTGTATGTAACTATTTTATGGTGCTTCATGGTGCTTCTCCACACATTCCCTTATTTTCTACTTTTACATGTACATATATTTTAAATCAAACATATTGTTGCTCACTTAGTGTTGTAGGCTTATTTTCTTTGCTGGACTATATTTTTATTCTTAAACACAAAGGAAATTATGTTTCATGGTAGTTAAATGCATACACTTGTTAATTATAAGCAATATTCATTGTTCATTTGAAGAAATACATATTTTGAGAGGTAATGAACCTTTAAGGAAATGAGCTTATTTTCATATAGACAGAATTAAAACTTTGCAGCATCTTAGAAAATGAAAAACAGAAAAAATCTTTAACATACATGTACATGTATTTTTGTTAAGTTCAAGGACAGATAACCCATAATTAAGCCAAGCATGGCCTTATTCTGTCAAGGCATAGTAAAAAAAAACATATTCATTTCTCTCATTTCATGTATAGATGTGCAGACATGAATAAATGTACAATCTGTGTACTTTGTATGTAGTTATGTTTTGTTTAGTTCAAGTTTAAAATTTAATGAAGGGTCTGAGGTAGATGTTATTATCTAAACAGATACCATTTTTAGCTCGACTTTTCTATGAAAAGGGGAGCTATCCTACTCGCCCCGGCGTCGGCGTTGGCGTCACACCTTGGTTAAGTTTTTCGTACCACCCCACTTTATTTCAGAAGTATTACAAGTATGGCTTTGAAACTTACCATACTTGTTCACCATCATAACCTCCATCTACAGACAAGAGTACATAACTCTGTCAAGGTTTTTGACAGAATTATGGCCCTTTTTTGACTTAGAAAGTGTATTGAGCTTGGTTAAGTTTTTTGTACCACCTCACTTTATTTCAAAACCATTGGAGGTATTGCTTTGAAACTGACCATACTTGTTTACCATCACGACCTTCATCAACAGACAAGAGGACATAACTCTGTCAAGGTTTTTGACAGAATTATGCCCCTTTTTGACTTAGAAAATACATTGAATATGGGTAAAATCCACTTATTGCCTTAACCCTTTGAGATATTGCTTTGAAACTTTTAATGCTATTTCACATCATTACCCCCATCTGTACGCAAGAGAAGGTAACTCTGTCAAGGATTTGTTTTAAAAATTAAGGCCTTTTATCGACTTAGAATCTTGGTTAAGTTTTTAGTACCAGTCCACTTTTTGACTGAACTGTTTGAGATATTAATTTGAAAGTTGGAATACTTGTTTACAATCATGATTCCCAAACATGTCCAGGAGAAGGTAATTCTGTCAAAGATTTTATTTGAATTATGGCCCTTAACTGTCAATGTTTTGTATTATAGGCAAGCACTAAAAAACTTAAAAAATCTAAAAAAATTCATTCCTATCCACTTGTTCACTTTACCATAAATTATGTCATAATAAAATAATTCTTCACTAAATATCTTAATGCTCATGGCCATTGTTCACTTTAAAAATACAGAGATTCTTGTATTGCCTTTTACTGCAAAAACTTTTTTTATTGGCAAGCAATAAAAAAGTCGAGCGCGCTGTCTTACGGACAGCTCTTGTTAATATTTCTACTTCTGATGATTTTTAGTATCTTTATGTTAACTGAATAAAGGTAGAATATTTTTATAGGATTATAATTATGATCTTTTGTACTGTGACGCAGCATTAAATAAAAAAGAAATACAAAAAATTAGATTTTTTTTTCAGACATACCTTTCATTAATCAGCCTTTGAAAGGACCTTCAATAGGGAAATAAATCAAATTCAAGGACAGCTAACTGGAAACAAGGTCATGGACCCAAATTGTTTCCTCTTAAATGTTTCTGCTATCATATTTTTAACTTGTGCAAAGTTTGAACAGATCATGTGCGACAGTTTTCATTTTATCTATAGATCTCTTTGAATCTTAAGAAACTAACAGTTATAAGAAATGAGTCTGCTGTTGACATTAGCAAATTTGTTATCTCCCAACATCTAACATAGTACTTCTTTAAATTCAGATACCATAACTAGAAAACCTATGGTTGACAATATTGGTCATTCAAAGTCATTGAAAATACCATAACCACCAACAACACACACACTTTTGCCATAATTTTATAAAATGTATTCAAATCTTGTTTGATACTTGTTTTAGATGTTACATGATATATCTTATTTGTACCTGAAATTATATTCTTACATTTTGATAAAAATAAATGCTGCATCATTATATTGTGTTGCTTTTTCAAAGTTCACTTTCTCTCTCAGATTAGATTAGTTTCTCCGTCAGATTTAGTTCCTCTGTAATATTTTGTCCTCTGTCAAATTTACATTCTCTGTCAGATTTAGTTTATCTGTCAGAGCTGGGACCAACAATATTTAGGGTTATTACCAGGTCTGATTTAGTTCTGATATTCAGTTTCTAATTCATGGATAAATGCCTTCTCTTTTACGTAATATGTAGATTGTCCGCTGAAAGTTTTATTGTAGTATGTTAATGATAAACTTTGTGTTCATACATGGCATCTTTCTATAGACAAAGTTAAAGGTCAGCTGTACATGTCCATTTTATCGGAAGTTTATCCGCAATTATTTAAACTTTTCTCTTCCCGTCGGTACGTGCACGTCGTAGAAAGGGCACCGACAGGAGATTTTGAGCTTGGCTGAATTTTTCACCAGGGACACGTTGACTGGTATCTGAGCTGCGCCCTTTGAAGGCAAAAACAGCCCTTCATTACTTGTTACTTTATATTTAGGTGCTCATTGACCTTGTTTCGGCTCAAAATTCATTAGTTGGAAATATTATCACAAGTTTGTGCTACAAAGTGAAATATTTTAAAGGCATGTCTGATGACATGTTCGGGGTCCGTACTCGATCGCGAAAACTGCTTTTTGTGTCCTAACGGACGGATGAACTCTCATAAAGCATAGACTACATACATGCATGCACTAGTTACATTTAGAACTGAAATTATTCTCGAATGAGTTAAAAAAATTAAGAACGCATGAACTCGCCAGTTTAATTATATAAATTGCATCGAAACATTGACAATTGCATTACTATAAAAAAAAATTGTTGAAAATTTAGGGAGCCTTTTGTGTCCGTTGTCGAATGTACGTCTTTTGTCAAATATCATGCATTTCTAATGAAACTGTAGGCGGAGCTACTTATGCAATCACGTTAAACTTACGTTAACGGTATCCTCTATGTAATAGAAAGAGCGCTAGCGCTATCTGATTTGTACGAGGGGGCGTAGCCCCCGAGTATTAATCAGATTGCCGAGTGTTTTGATGTTCTTTCTCTTTTGTATCATAGTCAAAACAATATGAAACCACGGGAAAAAGTAACCAATGAACGAGCATCTGAATATGATATTTCTGTCGCTTTCCCTTTCTCTTCCGTCAAAATAAGTAAACCCCAGCAAAAATGAGCCAATCAATGGGCATGCTCTTGAGTGCGGGTAACTAATACCTGCACTCCAGTTAATGCACTGTGCATGTATACGATTTAACTCTGACACATTTTCAACAGAAAGGTCCTTAAACTATGATACAATGTATGTTTCTAGGACCAAAATTTGATATATTCAAAGGGGTTATTTGAATTTTTAAGTGACAATTTTAGAACTTGTTACTTTTACGTTTCCGTCTTTTTTGCAATATTCCAATTCCAATATTTAACTTCCAATTAAATATCATTGATCATTATCAACTTATCATATAACATAGTTCATAACTATATATATTAAAGAATAATAACACCTGTAAACTATTTTATTTTCAAAATTGTTTTAATTCTTTTTTGTAACTGACTGGTTTTGCGGCGCGGCTTGAATTACACGTGGAAATTGACACAATTATACGTCAAGATAAATATTTAATTCTGTTACTTTATTCCAAAATTTTCCCTTAGAACGTTATTTTCATGTAAAATTTATACATGTATATCTCTAATAGATTTGTTTTGAATGACCTGTTAGATATACTGAAAAGAGCCAAACCTTTAAGGGACATACCGTAATTATGATATTGAGCCAACATAGCCATTCTTGTTTTCTTCATTCTGTCATTGTGTGATAGAAATTATACAATTTTGGCTTATGAAAAAGATCATAATTAGCTCCTTTTATAAAGGGAAAAGTGTCACATTGAACATCAGCATGTCGACATTGATTGAAATGTTTGAAGAAATACCAGCCAATACAATTATCTTGTCACTTAGTGTTACATTAAAATGTCGATAAAGAATGACTTAAATCATATATTTTACATATATCAACATGTCACAAAGACAATAAGGTATTCTAACACGACCCGCATTTTTCCCTATTGAACATAGAAGAACCGAAAGTGTGTGTTATTTTGCTATAAAATCACTGTTTGACGTTCTATATTTAGACATGTGACGTAATCATTATACACGTGACGTAACCACTAAAATGTGACGCGCTGACAATAAGTACGGAAACAAATCAGACGCAATTTAGCTAATTATCATGTACGGTAGCATTTATTTGTTGATGTCGTGTTAGAATCGAAATAATATATCCAAATCGATGATTTTATTGCTTGATAACATCACTGTTTGTCGTTCGGATGCGCATCATTATATCACTCGGGCTACGCCCTCGTGATATAATTCCCCGCATCCGAACTCCAAACAGTGATGTTATTGAGCAATAAAATCACAGTTTGGGATATATTATTTCTTAAATAAAATTATAACATTTTATATCATTTTACTTATAAATGAATTTCGAATTTCAAATGTCTCTTTCATGTTAATTTACACAGTATAACAATACCGTTATTATTTGAAGAAGTAAGCACATTATGGATAAACACAGATGGGTTGGCATAAAAAACCAAAAACGTTTAATATATTTATTTCTTATCTGTGAGTAACAATGGCATATAGAAACATAGTGAAATTCATGTTACAACATACACAATAACGCTTATATAATGAAGGTAAATTATTTCGCGCATGTGAAAATTAGACAATTAACTTAGTTTCTAAGGATAAATTAATTTTAAACGGCAGAAGTATGATTCATACTTTTAACGACAAAAGTATGATCTTTGCTTTTAACTACAGAAGTATGATCTTTGCTTTTAACGACAGAAGTATGATCCTTACTTTTAACGACAAAGTATGATCTATACTTTTAACGACAGAAGTATAATCCTTACTTTTAACGAAAGAAGTATGATCCCGTCTTTTAACGAAAGAAGTATGATCCATACTTTTAACGACAGAAGTATGATCTTTACTTTAAACGACAGAAGTATGACCCATGTTTTTAACGCCAGAAGTATGTTCCTTACTTTTAACAACAAAAGTATGACCCATAGTTTTAACGACAGAAGTATGACCCATGTTTTTTAACGACAGAAGTGTGATCTTTACTTTTAACGACAGAAGTATGACGCCTTCTTTTTACGACAGAAGTACGATCCTTAATTTTAACGACAGAAGTATGACCCATATTACGACAGAAGTATTATCCTTACTTTTAACGACAGAAGTATGATCCTTACTTTTAACGACAGAAGTATGATTCTAACTTTTAACGACATAAGTATGATCCTTACTTTTAACGACAGAAGTATGATCCTTAATTTTAACGACAAACTTATGATCTTTACTTTTAACGACAGAAGTATAATCCTTACTTTTAACGACAGAAGTATGATCCTTACTTTTATCGACATAAGTATGATCCTTACTTTTAACGACAAAGGTATGATCCTTAATTTTAACGACAAATGTATGATCTTTACTTTTAACGACAGGAGTATAATCCTTACTTTTAACGACATAAGTATGATCCTTACTTTAACGACAGAAGTATGATCCTTCATTTTAACGACAAATGTATGATCTTTACTTTTAACGACAGGAGTATAATCCTTACTTTTAACGACAGAAGTATGATCCTTACTTTTAACGACAGAAGAATGATCCTTACTTTTAACGTCAGAAGTATGATCCATACTTTTAACGAAAGATGTATGATCCGTATATCTTTTATATAGGCTTTTCAAACACAATCTTTTGACCTAAATGAGATTTTAAAGCAATAATTAAAGCATTTGCAGTAGTTTTTAAAAAGAAGTCAGAGGAAAAGATTTGTTTCTGACCCCCGTGCATACATGTTTTTGTAGAGGGTGAGAAGAGCATTAACGATCCAAATATCACAGAAAACTGAACAAAGAAGAATGTTTCACGATTTCTCTTCATTTTACCCTTCCATATAAGCCTAACATTTAAGGTTGTGAACAGAATGACATTGTTTAAGTTTTATGCCTGATTTAGCTGGGTTTATTTTTCTTTAAACGGTAACTTGGAAGATTTCACAAATACGAAATAATTAACACGGTGTATGTCCAGTAACGCCGGAATGTGAAAATAACGCACGATTCGTGTAAAACGTAACGCAGAATTGTGAAATTAATGGCGGATACCTGGCAAGATTTCCAACGCGGTAAGTAAACTGGTCAATATTTTTTGTTTAACCAAACTGAAAAAGGAATAGCGCATACGGCTGCGAAGACATTATACTTTATCCCTCATTAAGATTTTTTTTCCACGAAATTACGTTTCGATATCATTCGTGAAAATGGTGGCTCAGTGTAGTTTTGGCTTTTTGTCGACTCTTATTACTACAACATTGCATATAATACCGTATAATTTCAATTTTTGGTAGGCAAGTGACATTTTCTAAAATGCTGGTGACATAGAAAATTGAAAATAAGCTGATAAAATGTGATTCAAGCCGTTTTTATGAGGTAAGGCCAATGCACGTGAATAGTGCTTCGCGGTAACGCCGTGAAATGTGATTTTTTTTCATATATTATACACGGTGATAGGGCGTTTACCACAACTTTTCCGCCCAACGTCAAAATATCATACTTCTGACCGAGACACCGTATATTTCTGGACAAAATTTTAATGGCGGGATAACCAAATTGCAGGTGATAGCTTACAAAATATCTTACTGCTGGACATTGCAAAATTATTCCAATTATTTATGTACTCCATCGAATTTTCGAAACAATTTATCGTTAATCTAGCACAACACAATTCACAAAAAATTACATACTTCAAAGAAATAGTGTTTACAAAAGATCGTGTCTACCTTAACATGACTCGTACTGTCACAAAAACATGAGTTAAAACGACGATGTATTTGTTCTATGACCTTACGAGCTCGTGTATATATTATGGTTAGGCATACATTAAGTTGCATACAAAATTTTGTGTTTCTATTGTAAATTTAAGGGAATATATGTTGTAAAAAGGCCTATTGACTCGATTATTGGAGCACCGTACAACACTGAATTTAAACACCGCATTCTTTTTCCGTTTGACCGATAAATACTGGAACCATTTTCATTTGCACCATACTTTATAAGTATTTAAACTGTTAATTTACCTGCAGTTATGTTATGCTGCTGTTATCATATATTATTTTATGGAAAACTTCTGAAGGTCTGGTCTATGTAAATAATACTAGTTAGATAAATGCAATGGTATCTATATAGATAAGTAAGTCGATAACTTTTCTTTTTTCGTACTTATTCAAACGGATAAACCCAACATGGAAAGATCATTCTTCGATGAGGTTACCAAGCATTGTGTTGTGGAAAGTATTTCTTTCAATAATCATTTCCCAACTGATTCAGATGATTCCGCCGTGCATGTTGCCAAAATTATTTTGTAGGTTAAATCATCGGTTGACATTAAATCGGTTATAGGAATTTTTTTAAATGTAATACATAGATCAGACCTTAAGAAGTTTTCCATAAAATAATATATATGATAACAGCAACATAACATAACTGCAGGTAAATTAACAGTTACTTATAAAGTATGGTGCAAATGAAAACGGTTGCAGTATTTATCGGTCAAACGGAAAAAGAATGCGGTGTTTAAATTCAGTGTTGTACGGTGCTCCAATATTCGAGTCAATAGGCTTTTTTACAACATATATTCCCTTAAATTTACAATAGAAACACACAGTTATGTATGCAACTTGAATGTATGCCTAACCATAATATATACACGAGCTCGTAAGGTCATAGAACAAATACATCGTCGTTTTAACTCATGTTTTTGTGACAGTACGAGTTAAAATTGTTGTACATCACTATAGATGTACTTTAAACGTGAAATAGTATGAAATAATCGCTCATTGCAGTGACGAGTGCGTGTGACGTCACACGTACTGTGTTAAAAATGGCTCCGCCCCTGTCGTTAAATGAATAACGAGTTTTGAAAACGTTGATAAAACTTTGTTTTTTTATTTTATTTCACTCTATAATTTTTCAAGCGAAATAAAGATTATTAAAAGTGAAATAAATGTAAGAATTGCAGAAATCATTATCAGAAAATAGACAAATATCTTTTTTTTCGCCAATTTTCAAATTTTTCATTCATAATCATACATAAATCGGTGTGAAAAGATGAATTAGACCTTTTAAAGTTCATTCCGTTGGGTTAAAAGGCAAGATTTTAGCATTTTATCATTCAAGGACTCGGCCCGGTGAATTTTCGTACTATTTGTTCTATAGTAAATCAGTCAAATTTGAGGCTTAATTCTGGATTCCACTGTTCTTGGTGAATTATATACTGTCTGCAACTTTAAACATTAACACTATCTAAGTCCATTGAGGCCGAAAATATAATAGGTTAGCCATCTACCTTTTTCAGAAATCTTCATTCTGTTGTAACACTGTTTAAATTCACCACTTTAAAAACTCCTGACAGCTGGTGGGTAGTACATCTTTAATCCTTCCACCAACAAATGAGTTCATGGAGAATACACAAAAAACAACTTTTAAAGTCATCATATAACACACAAAAACTACACACATGCAATAAATACACTTTAATTATGACCAATCTAACTAGAGATGACTTTAATTGGGCCATTTCAAAATTTTAAAGAACTACTTTCTAGAGATTTAGCTCAATACAGGATTGGAGCAGTACCGCTAGACGCTTGCAGAAATCATGATCACAAAATAGACAAATATCGTTTTTTTCGCCGATTTTTACTTTTTTCCTTGATTATCGTACTTGATTCGCTGTGAAAAGATGAATTAGACCTGTTAAAATTCATTCCGTTGGGTAAAAAGACAAGATTCTAGCATTTTATCATTCAAGCGCCTTGTCCGGTATATACCGGAATACGGTATTTAGTGTGGTGCTCCAATCCTTTTTTTAGTCACATCCATCTCACTTATTTGTTTACACTGCTGAGTTCAATCGAATGCGAATGCGAAAACGAAAGTAGTATTTATAAAATTCATAAACAGTGCAAATATCAAATTTTCATTGTTGTAATACTGACATTCAATATGTCGAGGGAAATATATCATTGTAATTTTATATATAATAATATTGAAATTAATGAAACTGAAGATAATCTTCTCGCTACCAGTTTCGTTCACTATTTAGACAGGAAAATAGGTGGGTGGGGTTTTAAATGTTATCTTGCAGAGAGGGATTGTTTAGCGGGAAGAAACGTGTTTGATGAACTATTTAGGACAGTGTCAGAGACAGAGAAATGTTTAGTAATTATAACTCCAGACTTCAGGAGAAATTACTGGGCTAAATATTGCAAACAAGCTGCGTTTAAGTACTTGTTACAAGAGGAACACCAACACAAGATGATCCCAATCACGCTTAATATCAATGATATAGGATCACTGAAGGAGTTGAATGTTAATGACCCAATTCATATAAAAGGATCTAATGAAATGGAATGGGGAAGAGAAATAAACGAAATGCGCTGGCAAAAATTGAAAAAGGTAAGTGTGAAATCATGGAAACATATTCAGTCGGAATTTCGATCAAGGTACATGTTACTATTTAGGTAACACATGAAACTGAAATTCTATCCAAAAAAAAAAAATAATAAAGATTTTAAAAAAATCCATAAATATACTGTAAAAAACACTATAGACGTTCTATATAAATTTATATGGATTTTTTAAAAGCGTTATTTATTTATTTTTTTATATATACAATTTCAGGCTCCTGTGCTATAAACCTTTAGATACATAGATTACAAATTATCGCCACTTTATTTATAATTTAGAAACATCTACATGTATCTTACTTCCACAGTAGAGATGTCACACTGTCTATATATCAAATGACATTTCAGCTTAAAAATGATTTAATTACATAAAGTATTTATGAAATATTGGTCTTTTAAAGGGATCCCATTTCTTTCAAAAATCCTATATAAATAAACAAAAACTTGTTACCAAGCTAGTAAAGAAAGTTGATTTCAAAAAGTCACGTGTTTGTGTACAATAGAATGTGTATTTGATCTGTTGATTTCTGGGTTGTCAACAGGAGTATAATATGTGCAAAAATTTAATATTTTTAGATCTGCACATAACTATCTAATATTTTAACACAATTTTCCATAGTTATGGTAAATGGAAGTATGCAATTGGAGATGTCAATAACAAAAGTAATTAGTATTCTTGGCTTCTTCAATATTAAAAAATAAATTCTTTATTTTTAGACTCTTGAAGCACCACATGTAGCTGAAGGTATGTTGGATTCGAATATATGTTGAGAGAATTTTCAGTAGAATCTAGTTCTAGATGTAAATAATATTTCAGTAGTACACGTTTAAGTATAGAAATTATGTCTACTCGTTACTCTATGGATTATTAACCAATTAAAGTGCCTAGTCAAATCGATATCCTAGAAGAGATGCAAACTAATTAGGAATAACTAATTTTATTATGGCTTTCATTAACGCTTTATCATCTCGTGTAGTATATTTTATTTTAGAACGAGGTGACAATCGACTTCGAACAGAGAGACAACAACTGCAGGTAACAGAACCATCTTCAGCAACAAATATGTCAAACATTTCATTATTTCCTACAGGTATTGCTGTTCTCCTATTTGCACTACACAATTTAGTATTTTATACTCGTTAAACTGCAACTTTTAGGTGGATTTGCATTGTGTTTGAGAAGTTTGAGATATAATTTGTAAGCTATCTTAACGTGAACATGGATTATTGTTTTATTTGTCACCATCAAAAACCTTCATTAAATCCGATATTTAAGAAGAGATGCAAACTAAACAGGCATCCCAACTTTACATGGCTTGCATTTATATATCTATATCTACTCAGGTAGTGTATTTTATTTTAGAACAAGGTGACAATCGTCTACGAACAGAGAGACAGCAACTGCTGGTTACAGTACCATCTTCAGCTATAAATATGACAAATAATTCGTTCTTTCCTACAGGTATTGTTCTCCTTTTTGCACGACATATTTTCTTTTGTATATTATACTCGTTGAACTGCGTATTAAAGATGGATATGCATTGTGCGTGAGTAGTTTTCAGATATTATATGAAAGCTATTTTGCACATATGCCATTTCTTTTCATTTTTATTGATTCCTATTGAGTCTCTAAAGGTTTGCTTTTTAATTAATTAACCTTACATTTTGTTAATAGTAACAAGTCCCTTTATAAGATGTTTGCCTTTGTTTAGTTATAAATATTGTTCTTATTTATTTCTAGAGCAGGGGGACATTTCAGAAGTAGGTTCAGAAGAAAATACACGTTCCACTGAGCAAAGTTCTTTTGTATCTGTTGATGGTTTCCCAAGTTCTTTAAGCCTTCCTGACAATAGACACAGCAACATGCCGTTACCACGACAAGAAGGGATAAATCAACAAGATGACGTAGATCATTTACTCATTGAATCATTGAATTTGGATACCGTAGATGGGGCACCAAATATGAACAGATCCGATAATTTGAATGATGTTGATCTAAGTATTGATACTTCACCAGCTGAAACTGACAATCCTAGACCGGAAACTATTGGTGGAGATGCAAGTCCAAATATTTCTGGGAATACCGAAGTGAAAAACAACAGTGCGTCCTTCCTTGATGTTACAGGTGCTCAAGATGAGACGGATTTGAAATTACCTATGGCTAATGAAGATACATCTAGATTACCTGATCAACGTCGTTTGAACCTGATTTCAACAAAGAATTCTCCTGACTCCGGTTATACAACACCAATTGAATCCATCTCAAGGCCGATATGCCCCAACATTGAAAATCGGCCAGAAATCCAAACCGATGACCAAAACATAAAACCCCAAGATAACAGCTTAACTACCGGTAAGATTATGAAAGAATCATACAACTTAAGGCAATTTATTACCTTCACTTTACGTTACATTTAATTTTCATATTTTATACATTATGAAAAAGTCAGATTGTTATACAGACTTTCTTATAAAAAAAGCCATATATTAATAATTGTACACAATAAAGCTTCTAACTGTTAATGTTGACTCAAATAATACTCGGGTATACATGTAACAGTTACTGTTGATATTAACTAACACATTAAAATTTCAGATTCCGTTCAAGTTAAACTTCCATTGGCACAGTCTTCCTTCACATCAAATGTTATTCGACAATCTGCAGCTTCATTACCAATGACTGACGAGAATAAACCAAGAAGTGCATTGAGTAAGATTGGAGCCTTTTTGTCTTTAGCAATGGAATCAATTTCTAACTCCGACCTAGCATTTAAATGACGGTCATCAAGTGAATTGGGAAGAGTCTATTGTATCAGTCTTATACAAGAAACAATAAAATAAATCGGCATTAAGTATTCAAAATACAGATGGGCTAAACAATAATAATGCATGTTATAGAGTCAACTAAGATTTTACAGAATGTATATGTACAGCTGGAGAATTATCATTCGAAAGTTCGAAAGACCGTCTTAGGTATTGAATATGTATTACTTTGTTAATAAAATTGGGTAATCTATGCATCATGATTTAGGCAGTGTTTTTATTGTTGAACAAACGAGGACGTTGTTCAAATTAAATTTTCAACACGTTTGATTTTAGACACGATTTATGACGTTTTATTGATGCCCTTTTTACTCCCCTTGCAACAGCTTGTCTTGTTAATGTACAGTGTTCTGCTGGGAGTCATTAATGTTTTTATATACTCAACAAAATAATTAGAGGGTCAGATATTTAAACAACAACAAAAATATATATAAAATTATCCTAATGTATATTGATGAAGAGTTATTGATTACTTTATCAAAATACAGGGAATGTTAAGTTTATTTTAACTGTTTTCTTCACTTTGTCACAAATGTACCATTTTATACATAAAGGATGGAGTAAATCAATTCTAATTGTCATATCTATAAAAGTTCAACTCGGTACCTGTGTCTTCTTCATGCAAGAAGAACTGCTTGACATCGTCTTTTGTTTCGTGCTATTAATATGATCGCTGCGTCGTCGTTGTCGTCATGAATATACTTTAATGTAGCCATTACTCATACAATTTTACTTCAAAACTAAACTTTGAATACTTGCTTATTGTGACAAGAGGCAGTTGTTACTAATATGGCTTTCAGAATAATGTCAATGTGTAATTGGCATTATTCTGAAAGCCATATTTTTGGAGGTATGCCCCCCTTTAAATTAGAATCGTTGTCATAATTACTTTGGTATCACCATGAAACTTGGAATACCTATTTATCTTGACAAGGTACAGTTGACAACACAAGGACCCAGCACAGTGTTGGGATAGTGTAAAAAAGTAATTCTAGAAAAAATATGTACTGATTATATAATATATAGATTATATATATACGATATAAATTTTTTCTAGAATTTCTTTTTTACTCTATCTCAACACTGTGGTGGGTCCCTGTGGTTGAAAATGGAAATTTTTCCGAAAACTATAATTTCGAATTATTCCCTTTTAACTTCTAAGACGTTTTGTCAGCTGAATGATTTTAAAACCATGAAAGATATCAAAGTGGAACTTGAAATTCTTCATGATTGTGACAAAGCGTAGTTGTGAAACAAGGGACATTATCTTTAAAGCAATATATTAGAGTTACGCATCTTTTTAACTATTTGAAAAATATAAACATGAATCTTGGAATACTTTTTGCCATGCCATAACAAGGCACAGTTGAATGACAAGAAGCATTTTTCTGAAAGATATTTTTTGAGTTGTGAACCTTTGTTACTAAAATTGCTATTTTTTAAAACTATCAAAACTATCAACTTGTAAAGTCTTGATAATTATGACAAGGCACAGATGTTAGATGAAGCTCATTATCCGAAAGGAGTTATTCCTTTTGAAACTTAATAATATTTATTAAAATTGATCGTTCTCCTGTACCGTCGGGCTTTAAAACCACATGCGGTGTTCTTGTTAGCTCACCTGAGCATATGCTCAGGGTGAGCTATTAGGATCACTCTTCGTCCGTCGTCTGTCGTCCGTCGCCTGTCGTCCGTCGTACGTCGTCCGTCGTCCGTTGTCCGTTCACACTTTTGAAACGACATCTCCTCTGAAACCATAAGGCATATCATAATGAAACTTCACAGGGATGTTCCTTGTGTGAAGCCTTAACAAAGTTGTTCAAAGAATTCCATTCCATGCAGAACTCTGGTTGCCATGGCAACCAAAAGAAAAAAAGTTTAAATATCTTCTTCTAAAAACCCAAAGAGCTAGAGCTTAGATATTTGGCATGAAACATCTTCTGGTGAGTGTCTACCAATTTTGTTCAAATAAAAGCCCTGGGGTCAAAATTCGCCCCGCCCCAGAGGGTCATTGATTTTCCCTATATGCATATAGTAAAAGCTTAAAAAATCTTCTTTTAAAGAACCCAAAGAGCTAGAGCTAAGATATTTAGCATGAAACATGTTCTAATGGGTGTCTACCAAGTTTGTTCAAATAAAAGCAGTGGGGTCAAAATTGGCCCCGCCCCGGGGGTCATTGATTTTCCTTATATGTGTATAGCAAAAACTTAAAAAATCTTCTTTGAAAAAACCCAAATAGCCAGAGTTTAGATATTAAGCATGAAACATCTTCTTCTGAGTGTCTACCAAGTTTGTTCAAATAAAAGCCCTGGGGTCAAAATTGGCCCCGCCCCAGGGGGTCTTTGATTTTCCCTATATGCATATAGTAAAAACTTAAAAATCTTGTTTTAAAGAACCCAAAGAGATAGAGCTAAGATATTTAGCATGAAACATCTTCTAATGGGTGTCTACCAACTTTGTTCAAATTAAAGCCCTGGGCTCAAAATTGGCCCCGCCCCAGGGGGTCATTGATTTTCCCTATATGCATATAGTAAAAACTAAAAAAAATCTTCTTTTAAAGAACTCAAAGAGCTAGAGCTAAGATATTTAGCATGAAACATGTTCTAATGGGTGTCTACCAAGTTTGTTCAAATAAAAGCCCTGGGGTCAAAATTGGCCCCGCCCCGGGGGTCATTGATTTTCCTTATATGTGTATAGCAAAAACTTAAAAAATCTTCTTTGAAAAAACCATAATAGCTAGAGTTTAGATATTAAGCATGAAACAACTTCTAGTGAGTGTCTACCAAGTGTGTTCAAATAAAAGCCCTGGGGTCAAAATTGGCCCCGCCCCAGGGGTCATTGATTTTCCCTATATGCATATAGTAAAAACTTAAAAAAATTTCTTTTAAAGAATGCAAAGAGCTAGAGCTAAGATATTGAGCATGAAACATGTTCTAATGGATGTCTACCAAGTTCGTTCGAATAAGAGCCCTGGGGTCAAAATTGGCCCCGCCCCGGGGGTCATTCATTTTCCTTATATGTTTATAACAACAACTTAAAAGATCTTTTTTGAAAAAAAAACCCAAAAAGCTAGAGTTTAGATACTAAGCATGAAACATCTTCTAGTGAGTGTCTACCAAGTTTGTTCAAATAAAAGCCCTGGGGTCAAAATTCGCCCCGCCCCGGGGGTCATTTATTTTCCTTATATGTGTATGACAAAAACTTAAAAATCTTCTTTGAAAAAACTCAAATAGCTAGAGTTTAGATATTAAGCAAGAAGCATCTTCTAGTGAGTGTCTACAAAGCTTGTTCAAATAAAAGCCCTGGGGTCAAAACTGGCCCTGCCCCAGGTGTGTCATTGTTTTTAACTATATGTGTAAAGAAAAAAACTTAAAAAAAAATCTTCTTTTAAAAAACCCAACAACCTTGAATGTAGATGTTTAGCATGAAACATCTTCTAATGGGTGTCTTCCAAGTTTGTTCAAATAAAAGCCCTGGGGTTTAAACTGGCCCTGCTCCGGGGGCCTATATACAGGTGAGCGACTTTAGGGCCATCATGGCCCTCTTGTTTTACTTGGGGACCATACACAACTTTCCATGGAATGGCACTGTGTCACATTAACACATTTGCAGGTGTTGATAAATAAAAAATTTTAAATGGGGAATTTTGTTTAAACCAGTGCTAAAAAATATTTTCTAATATCGTCCAAAAACAGGCTTGGTGAAATCGAGCCTGCAACATTTTCAATTCGCCGTTTTGAACGTTCTCTAGTGATTACTTTTTTGTATTTTCTGATCGCAAGATCAGTAAATACAAAGCTAACATCCACGGTCTAACACAAAATGTCCTCACAGACCTAACAACGCAAAGTAGTTATCACTCAAAACTGCTTAAAAACCAGCAATTTAAAAGAAAGAATAATTTTCTGTACGAAATCTGCTGTGGTCATAGTATTATTTTTACAATAGGTTTATCTCTTAGATTTGGTTTGCTAAATTGCTAATCATGGTCATGCAACTATATAGTTAGGTGAAGAAGCAGGCGCTTGTTTTGGTTGAGTCTATTATTTTTTGTTTAGGGGGTTGAGTTGTCATACACAAATTTACAATTTATATGCATTTATTTTTTTCCAATGATTGTTATTATCTTAAATGCTTCTGGAATCGTTGTTTTATCAATTCATTTGTAAATAAGATTGTTATATGTGTATTAACGGAATAATTTTAATGAACACGAAATTAGTTCACACCTACATGTGTATTGGTAACGTGATGGTTTAAGCCAATGAAAACACGTCATTATTATACTCAGACAGAGAAAAAGTGTGCAAAGAGTAAATCGATTATCTTTATGTAGCCAGCAAACTTTGAATTGCAAGTATTTTTTCATATCTTTTCGGCAGGATAAACTGTCCGAGGATTCGTATCGTAAAATGGCTGCCATTTACAGTATCAAGTGATTATCCCAAGCACCACCGCGACTTAGCATGGGAATTTTAATTATAGCTAACCTCGGTGCGTATACCTTTTTCATATTTTATTGTAATAAATATTTACAAACTGTGTCTTTCGGTTTTTTTTATCAATATATAACCAATAATGATGTTAATATGAATAAATAATCATATCTCAAATCTTTGACGATGATTTACAATGAAATTCTACCTTTATTGTATTAAAAAGGTTTTTAATTTCCTGTAATTTTATTTTGTGATTATGCTTCAAAGCAGTCAATTGACCGTGGAGTTTCTTTTCATATTTTAATTTCCTTGAAATCATTTTTCTCATCTGAAGGCATGCAACTTTAGTATGGTGATACATTAATTACATTCCATGAAAATGTTTAAAGATATAAAATATCTCATGACATGTTTGTTCATTTTACATTACACCTTTAATTCAGCAAACATAAAGTCTTCACAAAAAGTAGTATGCAATCGTACCTATATTACATACGAATGTATGTAATATTTTTCTTGTTAATGTAGGCATTGAGCGAATTACAGTGCATAAAAAGTTTAGATTAGTCAGTAGAAATATGAGGTTACAATCACAAATTTCGCGGATGAATACCTTTTTACCCAATGAAAAATGTTTGACTATTTCCGTAAAGCTTAATCAATGAAAATGCTATTTTTAGCTATGTCGATTAGCGAATACTCAAGAGCGTAGTACACAAATAAATCTGACTGTCGAGTAGTGGAATATATACATGTCGGACTGTTTTGGCGAGAAGATTTTCGCTAAATTATTTTCATCAGTGTTTAACAACAGGTTTATCGTGAACAAAATACCTCGAAATTAATAAGGATTACAAACACGAAATGGAAATTCTCAATTTTAGATTTATAATGTATTTGTTTTTATTCAAGCCACAAACGTATTACTTCACCGTGGTGCAGAGGTAGTGCGCTCGTCTAGGGTGTGAGAGGCCTAATTAAGGTTCAAATCCTAGTCGAGGCAACATTTTTTTTGAAGTGTCTTTTTTAAGGAAGTAGCCACGATATGCAAGGATAAAGTGGGGCTGTCATAAAAAATGAAAAATGATTTTTTGATGTAACCCTAGGCATGCAAAATTCCATATGTATCAATCTCAAACTGTTTTAGAAAAAAATCTAAACGCAGTCGCTGCGTAAGATGAATTATAGTATATAAAAATAAACTTATACAGGAATGATCAGAAAATACCACAGAGCATGCAGCCCTTTGATTATATATATTTTGCCTGTGTAGCTGAAGAAATGTGGGACCTCAGTGAACGTTGCTTTCAAGTTGAAAGTTATCTTTCAGTATATATATGATTATATGAAAATACGCATTACATAAACAATTTCAGTGATTTTCAAAAACAACATAGTTTTCAATCCTCTCGCATTTTTTGAGATGTGTTGATACTTTTATACAAAGCCTATACATTATATATTTTTGTACATTTTTTATATTTTTATACTTTGTTTTTTAGACAATTCTACTGTTAAATTACCTTGTATTGGTATTTGTCATGTTTGTGCCATATTTATAATTGCAAAAGATTGTTTAAATTGACTGTTAAAACTGATGACACGTGACTCGTGCTGATAAAAAATCGTTGATAGATACATGTAACATCAGGGTATTTGCAATACTTCATTAGATAAAGGCAGCATTTGACCACCCATACCTATGTAAATTACCAGTATTTTGACTTGTTTTATCAAAATTGCTAAATGATGTAACACCTTATCCAAACCAGGGCAATTGTAACTTGTCCATGTATTTTCTTCTTTGATTATATTATAATATAAAATCATCAGAAAATATAAATTATAGAATATCTGTTTATTATTGAAACAAATAAATATTCTAAATATAACTACACTAAAATCGCCATTTGTTTTCATCATAGTAGAGACTCAACGATATTTTGTTAACATACTGTACATATAATTAGGTTTATAATATAATTGTTGAATGAAATAAATGTAGCACATTTTATTATAAGTTTATGTTCTCTTTCCAGTATTATACATGCCACAACACATTTGATGAACGTGTGTTCTATCCAAGACCATTGAAAAATGTTTATAAAATACAAATTTACAAGTCCCTGAACTGGTTAATTGTATATTGTTCTGTACTATTTTTGTTTAAAAAATCGAAAATCATTTGCATAATATTTGCATATCGCAAATATTGGCCGAACCCAAAGTACGATATTGAGAACACAGACTGATCAGTTTAATGAATTTTGTGACTTTTAATGACGATATGTTGTCATAGTTTACCCAGCTGTTTTGTGTTAAATATATTTTTGCAAATTAATGAAATTTTCATGGTAAACGGGTTAAAATGGATTAACCTCGCATTTCATTACAAGTGCTCAAAGTCTTTTCTACAATTCTTATAAGATGCGAAGTTCAGTATTAAAACTATATGTTGTAGTAATGGTTTATGGGTTTCATTTGGTTGTGTTTAACGGGTGCAGAATCCAATAAGCATTTTGTTATTTTTCCTTTATATCTTGTTATTAACTTTTAGCATGAATTGATAAAAAGTTATAGCAAATCACCAAATATTTAACATTTATTAGGTTATATAAATTTAAAATAGAACAAGCGACAGGCAATGTCATGTGTTTTGTTTTGAATACGAATGTGGCAGAGACTTTGATATAAATTTTAAACTACTCAGTCTTGATTGTTAATTTTTGTATTAAAAACAATGTAGACGAAATAAATATTTATTTAAACCAATTTTATTTAAACTTTATTTTCCAGTCTGCCATACAAATATGATTGTCTTGAATTATGGCAGGTCCAAATATTTTATATATTTTGTTTTGTTTTTGAAGCTGTTTATTATATTAAGTTGATAAGTTATAACTGTTTCATGCCATGATTTAGCAAAGTTTAACATATGGATGTGAGGTATGGGGTGTATATAATTACGAGATTTCGTATAAGAATCTTTATCTTCGAACTGCAGATATATTTTAGGAGTTAAAAACAAACACCAGGTTATGCTATTTATGGTGAGTTTGACCGGTTGACCGGTTTCCTTTGTCGGTTATTATTTAAGAACGATCCGTTAAATTTGACTTAAAATGAATTAAAAAAAACAATGATTTAAGTACATGTTATAATATTATTTATCATATGTTTAAAGATCAATATGACAAATTACCTGTGCATGTTCGGCTAAAAGAATGAATTCTTAATTTGATCATTTAGGATTTACTGATATAAAATATGAATTATTTTGATAAATTTATATATAAATAGGAAAAGAGACCAGTTTATCAAAGATTTACAGAAACGCTGTCAAAATTGGAAAGCTATTGTAAATATAAGACCGATTTCCAATAGACACTATAATATAGGGATGACTCTTACATATGTACAACTTAGCTATCATGTTCTTGAGGTAAAACAGGTAGATATTATATTCTGGAAGCTTTGAAACATATTAAATATATATTTCATTGAATATCATTTGGTTTAAAGTTATCCAATGTACAGAGCTATGAGATCAAAATATTATGATCAAAGGTCATGACCAGCAGTACAAAATATTTGTCTTCAAAGAATAGAAAAAACATATTAAATCTTATAAAATTCTTTATTTTAGTAGCGTCTTTTGGATGTGATCAGCCCGTTTTGCTGTTCATCGTGTATGGTATACGTCGTCAAAACGTGCTTTATTACTGTCTCCTAAACTTCCTGGCACTTACTTGTTGAATTCCTTAACGAAAGGGTATATTAGAGTCAGCTTGTCTGTCGGTCCGTCGGACGGTCCACGTCGTGCTTTCCGGACAGTAACAAGAGTTTGGAATGAGGTACCGGTATTGTAATCAAACTTGGTGTAAAGCTACCTTATGAAGAGACCCCAATTGGTATTGCATTTGGACCCCCTGGTGTCTAGGCCAAGGTCACTTTTATTAAAAATAGAAAAATGGTTTCCGGACAATAACTAGAGTAAGGAATAAGATATTGTAATCAAACTTGGTTTATAGCAAACTTATATGAAGATCCCAGTTGATATTGCATTTGGATCCAATGGGGTCAAAGTCACAGTTGCTAAAAATAGAAAAATGGCTTTCGGACAATAACTTCATTTTTCTATCAAATTTTGTGTATAGCAAGCTCATATGAAGACACCTGTTGGTATTGAATTTTGACCCACTGGGGTCAAGGTCAAGGTCTTTATTACTAAAAATAGAAAAATTGTTTCCGGACAATAACTTGAGTTAGGAATGAGATATTTCAATCAAACTTGGTGTATAGCAAGCTTATATGAAGACCCCGGCTGGTACTGCATTTGGACCCCCTGGGGTGAAGGTCAAGGTCACGGTTACTAAAAATAGAAAAATGGTTTCCGGACAATAATTAGAGTTAGGAATGAGATTTTGTAATCAAACTTGGTGTAAAGCAAGCTTATATGAAGAATCAGGTTGAGAATGCAATTAATTGACAGTCGATACATCATTTACTATAGGTTGAGTTCAAAATTTTCTTCAGACCACTTATTTTTCAAAAAGTCAAAGTTGGTGGTTGGAATATTAATCACCTTTAGTAATAGGTCTATTTTTATTTGTTTTGTTTTTGAAGAGGATTAGATTACAATTCAACAGTGTAAATACCACAGAAAACTGTACATTTTAGGACTGTTTTAACGTCTTTTTCGTTTTTTACCCTTGCATACAAGCCTAATATTCACTTGCATAGTTGTGAACAGAATGACCTGCTTTAAGTGTCGTGTCTGATTAATTTTTCTTCTTCAAACAACTGCTAGCGGTAACCCAATTCCCAAGTACGATATAACTTGTTTGAGTACAGATACAAAACATCTAATAATAGATTTTCAACATAAAATGTATTTTATTGTCCTTCATAAATCTGATTTGAACGAGGGAGCGTAGCCACCGAGTATAAATCAGATTGCCGAGTGTTTTGATGTTCTTTCTCTTTTGTATCATAGTCAAACATAAAAAACACGTTCCCTGATACCGCAATATGAAACCCCACAAAAAAGTAACCGATGAACGAGCATCTGAATATGATATTTCCATCGATATCCCTTTCTCTGTCTTTCTCGTGTTTCGATGCTCTTTCTATTAATTTACTTAGAATATATAATGTTTTATTATATGAACAACTTGTATATGTCGAAAATCGAAAAGAGGAAGTACATGTTTATCGCTTTGATTCAGTTATATAAGGTCGAAAATGATTCGTCACTTTATCTTATCTTTCGGTCACAAAGACCAATCTCTCATTACGTAACGTTTAATCGAAACGAAAACGAAAGTAGTATTTTTTAACAGTGCAAATATCAAACTGTCGTTGTTGTAACACTGACTTCCAATATTACTTTCAATATGACGAAGGAAAGCTATAATTGTTATTTAATATATAATATAAATGAAGGTGACGGGACTAATGATAGTTCACTCGCTACCAGTTTTGTTTACTATTTAGACAAGAAAATATGTGGGTGGGGTTTTAAATGCTACATTGAAGAGAGGGACTGTTTAGGAGGATCAAACGTGTTTGATGAACTGTTTAAGAAAGTGTCAGAGACAGAGACATATTTAGTTATTATAACGTCAGAGTTGAGCGAAAATTATTGAGCTAAATTTTGCAAACAAACTGTGTTTATGAACTTGTTACACGAGAAAAAAAACAACACAAGATGATTCCAATCACTCTTAATATCAGTGATACAGGATCACTGAAGGAGTTGAATGTCAATGCCGCTATTCATATAAAAGGATCAAAAACAGAGGAATGGGACAAAAACAACGAAATGAGCTGGCAAAGACTGAAAAGGGTATGAGATATCGATCGTGGACCGGAATTTCAAGTTTTATTACTATTTAGATAAGATATGGTTATAAATCTTAAGAGAATGATAGATAGACTTACATAAATTACAAAGGCTTATAAACACTTAAGAAACACATTTATCTTGCTGCCACGGTAGAGATGACACACTATATGTATCAAATGACAATACAATAAATGCTTAAAATAAAATGATTTAATAACATAAAGTATTCATAGAATATTGAATTTTTAATGGAATATCCCACTTCTTTCGAAAATTCTTTGCTTTATCAATAAACAAAAACTTGTTATCTAGCAAGTGAAAATAGTTGATTTTAAATATTCAATGTGTTTGTATACAATATTGAATTTTGTTACAATAAACAATGTGTATTCGTTTAGTTGATTTCTGAGATATCAACAATAACTACAATATGTAGAAAATCAGTCTTTTAAACTAAGCACATAATTATTTAACATATTTTTCCTAACAAAGGGCCTCCCAAGTATGGTCTGTGGTAGTATGCAATCGTTGATGTCTATGTGTCAAAGTACATTTGTAATAAGTATCCTTAGTGAAAAAACAAAATTTCTTCAAATCCAAGAAAATAAATTTCTTTATTTTCAGACACTTAAATAGAGAAGGATAAAGGTATGTTGGATTCGAATATAAGTTGAGAGATATTTCAGTAGAATCAAGTTTTAGATAAAAATGATAAAATGAGTAGTACACGTGTAAGTATAGAAATCATACCTACTCGTTAGTCTATGTATTATTGTTTTTTTGTCACCATTAATTTTAGTGCCTCGTCAAATCCGATATTTCAGAAAAGATGCAAACTAAACAGGAATCGCAAATTTAACGATGACTTTAATTTATATATCTATATCTACTCATGTAGTGTAGTGTATTTTATTTTAAAACGAGGTGACGAAGAGAGAGACAACAATGCTGTTTACAGCTACAATTATGTCAAATATTCCTTTGTTTTCTTCAGGTTTAACTCTTCTCCTATACCGCCTCCATGGTCGAGGGGTTAGAGTCGATGAATAGCTCTCCGGCGTGGGTTCGATCCCCGGGAGATGCTTTGGTAGTTTAGCGCGGATGAAGGCTAGTACTGGTGTAACTCTCCAGGAACGATGGTTAGGAAACTACCCGCATATATGTCTGAAATACCGTTGGGAAAAGGCGTAAAATGAAACAAAAAAACAAACAAACAAAAAACTCTTCTCCTTTTTACACTACACATTTTCTTTGTATAAACTGTGACTTTAGGACGGTTTTGCATCATGTGTGAGTAGTTTTGAAATATTATTTGAAAGCTTTCTGGCTTTTCTCGATTTCTTTTCATTTTCATTGATGTCTACTGTGTCTCTAAAGGTATGCTTAATAATTAACCTCACAGCTTTGTTAATAATTACAAGTCCCTTTAAAATAAATGTTTGGCTTTCAAATATCCAAATATTGTTCTTATTTATTTCTAGAGCAGGGCAACGTTTCAAAAGTAGGTTCAGAAGAAAATGCACGCTGTTCAACAGAGAAATCATCTTTCAGCATTCCTGACAAGAGACACAGCAACATGTCGTTACCACATGACAGTCAAGAAGAAACAATAAATCAACTAGACAATAAAGAATTAAAAATAAATACTGTAGATAGGGCACAAAATATGAGCAGATTCGAGAATTTGGATGATGCTGACCTAAGTATCGATACGGCATCAGCTGAAACTGACAATCCTAGACCGG
The DNA here is from genome assembly GCF_026571515.1 of Ruditapes philippinarum. Classification (NCBI taxonomy): domain Eukaryota; kingdom Metazoa; phylum Mollusca; class Bivalvia; order Venerida; family Veneridae; genus Ruditapes; species Ruditapes philippinarum. The sequence continues at coordinate 13,345 of NW_026857894.1, read as the reverse complement.
AAACTATTGGTGGAGATGCAAGTCCAAACATTTCTAGGTCTAAGAATTCAGACCTTGATGTTACATCTCCTCAAGACGAGACAGATTTGAAATTACATGATCAACGTCATCTGAACCATATTTCAGAACAGAATTTTCTTGACTCCGGTTATACAACACTATCTGAATCCATCTTGAGGCCGATATGCAACATTGAAAATCGGCCAGAAAACCAGACCGATGGCCAAAAGATAAAACTACAAGAGAACAGCTCATTTACTGGTAAGAATACAAAAGAATCATACAACTGTAAGGCAATTGTTTACCCTTTTTTACTTTACATTTTAGTTTTATATTTTCTACGTTATGAAAAAGTCAGATTATTATACAGCATTTCTTATTAAAAATTTGGAAACAAAGTGATCCCTCGCAAACATTTAACACAACAAAATTAAAAGAGAATTGCAGACTCGGTTTGATTGAGTCTGTACATGAGGGATAATGAATACGTGCAACATCCCTCACGCCCCCTAGCACCGACTTGAGCGGTACTCAATTCTCAACACTTAATAGTTCTGGCTTCAAGCATCCCGAAGGACCAGAAAAATATAACAAAAGCCTTATTTTTATTAATTGTACTTTAATTTGATTGTAATTTATTAATGTTGACTCAAATCAATACATGTATTTTGTCTCGGATATGCATGTAACAGTTCCTGCCGACCTGAACTAACACATTAAAATTCCAGATTCCGTTCAAGTTAAACCACTATTGGTGCTGTCTTCCTCCACATCAAATGTTATTCGACCATCTTCAGCTTCATTTCCAATGCCTTACAAGAAGAAATCAAGAAATACATTGAGTAAGATTGGAGACGTTCAGTCTTTAGCAGTGAAATCCTTTTCTAACAGCGACCTAGCATTTAAATGATGGTCATTAAGCGAATTAGGACGGTGTTTTGTATCAGTCTTGTACAAGAAACGATAAAATAGGTCGACATCAATTATCCAAAATACAGATAGGCTCAACAATGATGTATTTCATAAAGACAACTAAGATTGTACAGAATCTTTATGTACAGTTGGAGAATTATCATTTTATGACGGTAGTATTGAAAATGTATTACTTTATAAATAAGATTGGATAATCTATGCATCATAATTGAAGCAGTTGTTTAAGTTATACAAATCGGGACGTTGTTCAAATTCCATTTTCAACACACTTGATTTAAGACACGTTTCCTGACGTTTAATTGATGCCCTTTTTCGCTTCCCTTGCAACATATTGTCTTGTTTATGTACAGTGTCCCGCTGTGAGTCATTCAAGTTTTTATATACTCAACAAAATCATTAAAAGATCAGTTAGTAAAAACAACAGTTGATCATACATTTGTACCGTTTTGTACACAATGGGTGGGATAAATAAATTTTAAATTGTCATATCTATAACTCAAATTTCCACAAAAATTTCAATTCAGTACAGCATGTGCCTTTTTCGTGGTATAATAACTGCTTGGCATCGTCTTTTGAAGCTCTCAATCAACTTTCTAAGTTCAGTATGCTGACTCCTTTTCCAATTCTGTTCAGCTCACCCACTGTCTGGTTGGTTGTTTCGGTCTGATCATCGACGTCTCTGTATGTTCCATGCATCTTCTAATAAATTTTAATCCAGAGACCATGCGTTTGGTTCCTTCCTGTCCAGGTACTCGATTACCACCAAGGAGCGATGAGGTCTGGCGTTATCATCAATTAGAACAAGGTTTAGTCCTATCGCTGTGGCGAAAGGCCTAACAATATTGATAATTATCTCGTCTTCACGGCAAATCTAAGAAATGCTGGTCCATATCAAGACTGATTCTTCCTAAAACGATCATGCTCCATCACAGAACAGAACCGTTGGTTGCTAGTTCTCCACGCCCGTCTGCTTCCATCATGAAAGTCTTAAAGTAGAATTAAGATTTGTCTGTTTTGGAAATGTTACGCAAACATTGACTTCCCAAGCATTGACATGCCCCACAGCAGCATCCTGAACGCCCTCTGTTTGCGTGTTGATATTTTTGGTCAAAACAATTATGTTTTCTTTTATATTTTTTTATAATTTTTGATCATGTTGCTTTGACAATAAATCTGATGTGTAAGACTCTCTGAAAATGCTTTCAGTATAATTTCTTTCAAAAAACACATTTATTTTAATCCCTTGTCAAAACAACTAGTTGTTCTATTGAAATGTTTGCATAAATTAAAGTGTGACTTATAAATGTTCATAATGGTTTGATTCTTTAATCATTTTTTTGAGTTTTTTTTCGTTCGGTCGTTTGACAACTTGTATGTAATATTCAGGGATCATATTATCTGTTTTACTTTAAAAATCCCATTTTATTATATTTAGCTTTGCTCATTGTTTTCTCGATAAAAGCACACCCATTTTAGCTCGTCTGTTTCGTGAAACGTTCGTGCTATGAAATGATCGCTGTGTCATCGTTGTCATCATGCAAAGACTTTTTAATGTAGCCCATTACTCAAACAATTTGAAAGGCATCAATTTGAAACTTTGAATACTTGCTTATCATGACAAGTGGCAATTGTAACCTATTACACATGGGAATTATTTTGAAAGCCATATTTTTAGTGAACGTCCATTTTAAACTAGAATTGAAGTCAAAATTGCATTTAAGTAATGATTTCAAAACTATAAATGGCATCACCATGAAACTTGGAACGCCTATTTATCTTTACAAGGCACAGTTGATAAACAATTGGCAGTATTCCGAAATATTCCATGTTTTAATTTCTAAGCTGTTTTGTCAGCAATGCTTATAAAGTTGAATGATTTCAAAACTATAAAAGATTTCAAAGTGGAACTTGGAATCCTTCATGATTATGAGAATGCGCAGTTGAAAAACAAGGGCCTTTATCCTGAAAACATTATATTAGAGTTATGCATATTTTAAACCTAGAAAAAATGTCTTTTAAGTAGAATGATTTAAAAATTTGAAAGATATCAACATGCATATTTGAATACTTATCGTCATGACATAACAAGGCAAAGTTTAAACACAAGAATTAGTGGCATTATTCTGAGAGATAGTTTTTTAGAGTTGTGCCCCTTTGTAACATAAATTTTTTATTATAATCGCTATTATCGACTTGTAAATCCTTGATAATCATGAAAAGGCACAATTGTAAAACAATGGTAATTATTCCAAAAGCTAAATGTTTAGGAGATATTCCTTTTTGAAACTTTTAATATGCATTAAAATTAATCTCTTGCTTTAACACCGCATGCAGTGTTTTTGTTTTACTTGAGGACCATACACCACTTTAAAAGAGTTGTCACTTATTTGTCAAATTGAAGGTTTCATGATATCCGCTGTATGAACACATCTACGGATGTTTCTAAATTCATAATTTTACCAATTAATGTTAAATGTGAAAATTCTGTTTAAACCCGAGCTAAGCCTAACATCAACATTTTCAATTTTGTAGTTTTGAACGTTCTCTAGGAATTACCTTTTTATATATTTTGCCTGTGTAGCTGGAGAAATGTGGGACCTAAGTGGTGGCGTTACGGAAACGTTGCTTTCATGTTGAAAATTACCTTTCAGTATATATAAGTATCTGTTGATGATACGAAAATACACATTACATAAAAAAATTGAGTAATTTTCATTACCAACAATAAACATAGTTTTCTCTCTCACTGTCTTCAAATAAAGACATAAAAATTCTCTATAAATCTATCCACATTTAAATGCATTGATACTTTTATATAAAGGCTTGTTAAGAATATTTCTGTACAGAATAGTTTTGTATTTTTATAGTTTGTTTTTAGACGAAATTTACTGTTTAATTACCTTGTATTGGTAATTTTCATTTTTATGTCATATTTTAAATTGCAAAAGAGTGTTTGAATTGACCGTTGAAACTGATGACATGTGCTGATAAATTATTGTATAATATCATCAGAAAAAATATGTATTCATTATCTTAACTCAACTCGCCATTAGTTTATATCATTGCAAAGACTTAACGAATATTTTGTTTTCATACTTAACATATAATCAGGTTATATGAGATCATTCTTGATCTATAATCGGAAATAAATGTAGTACAATTTATTATAAGTTTATATTCTAATGACATGTCTTTCCCTTTCCAGTGTTTGATGAACATGTGTTCTATCCAGGTTTTCAAAATACAATGTACTTTTTTATTCCTGAACTGGTAAATAGCAAATCGTTCTGTTCACCCAAGGCGATGTATTTTTCGTTTTAAAAAAAAATTGAATATCATTTGCAAAATTATTTGCATATCGAAAATATTGGCGAACCCAAAGGACGATATTGTGAACTCAGTTTAAATAAATTTTGTGACTATCAATTACGATGGTGTCATGTTTAACCCAGTTGTTATTGTGTGAAATATTTTTGCAAATTAATGAAATTTTCATGGTAAACGGGTTAAAATGGATTAACACCACATTTTGTTACAAGTGCTAAAAGTCTTATCTACAATTCTTAAAAGATATATGTATTACATTTTTGTATTAAAAACATGGAAGACGAAATGTTTTTTGGTATTGAAAACATGGAAGACGAAATAAATATTTGTTTAAATCAATATGTAGCATTCTTTATTTTCCAGTCTGCCATACAAATATGATTGTATTGAATTATGGCAGGGCTGAATATTTTTATATCGTTTTGTTTTTTAGCCATGTATTAAGTTATTTACATAACTGTGATACCATGATTGTGCTCATATTGAAATATGGATGTTAGGTATGGGGCTTATATATAATTACGAGATTTCGTATAAAAATGTAGATATCTACATCTTCAAATTTGTAGATATATTTTAGGAGTTAAAAAACCAAACACCAAATTATGCTGTTTGTGTTGAGATGGACCGGTTTCCTTTGTCAGTTATTATTAACAAAACGTTCTGATAAACTTCAGTTTAAAATGACAGAAAAACAATGATTTAATATATATATGATTCGAGTTGTTCCTCTGGTTACAGCTCTATCCCAAAAATATATATATTGCCCGATATTTATCCACTTTTTCATTTTTAAGTATTTAAGATGTTCGTTTCTAGTACTTGTGATACAAAGTATTTATTGTGACAAACAGACATTTCAAAAGGATGATTTCTGTTCAAAAGTATGAGATTCTGTTAAATGTAGCGTTTATCTCCCTTTTTCCAGAACTTTATAGAAAACTAGAAGAAAAGAAGCGGCTCACATATATTTTCATTTCATCCACTATAACTCTGTACAATTTCTTGATTTCACTATTGGGAGAAATTATATATTGTAACGAGAATCACAAAAGTATCAAAATACACGTCTTTATTTTCAAACGTTATTGTAAAGAAAAGGTAAACTTGCGAATGATCTATTCATGTGTTGGAATTAATTTTTTAATATTATCAAATTAAAAAATTCCCTTTTTGAAAAGATAACGCATAATTTCAGTTTCTGAGTAAGGACTGATAGCCAATTATACTAGTGCAAAATTCAAGGATTTTGCTTATTAATTAGCCACAAACTTTCTCTGTTTACGAATAGTCGTTCTATTTCTTTGGAACCTCAATCAAATAACATAACATGTGACAATACAACGGGATAGGTACTGTTACACAAAGGATGGATCTAATAACTGTCTCCTGGAAAACGTTACGGATTTTATCAGAAAACGCGTATATATACCGAAGAAACACTCGAAAAAATGGGTTATTTGCATCTTTATAAAGAGAGATTGAGGCTCTAAATTACACTTGGAAGATTCATCTTGCCTTACATGCTGTTTTATGTGTCAGAGTAAAATTTCTTTCGTACATATTGACCTGTTCATTTTTTTTATTTTATTCCTTGCCATACTTAATTACCTAATTCTAACATAAATCCTCGGCTAACAAATTTATGTCCGATTTTTTTATGATTTATACATTATTCTTAGCATTTTTAGAGAACATTAAGTACTTGTAACAATGACATCGCTCTGAAGTAGACAAAATTAATGACATGAATATGGTTTGCAACAAAATATTATGAAGTATGCACTACATGTATGTTATCTTCAGATAAATCGGTTCATATCAATGTAAAAACAAAGGAATTATGGAAGAAAACGAACTTTTCAGCCGTTAATAAGCTAAAACGGTCGGGAAACCCCACGGTATCTCAAATTTGCTGGTCTACTCTCTATATCTAAATTAGTTGGATTTACATTGGATAGGTTACTTTAGATATGCAGTAGAATTTAATTGTATAGAATCTATTGTTTGTCCCAGCATAAATTCACCAAGTTTACAACTCCTGCAATCACTATTCAAAATAACATGGTATAGAACTTTTTAATTTTCAATATTTGATGCAGAGCATAAAAAATATATAATATCATGACAACACTTCATCTCTGTCGACATAAAATTGGGCGACATGCACAAGCTCAAAAATATTGATAGAGCAATTGAACGCAGACTTCTGAAAGAGTTGGCTCTTTTGTTTACTAGGCTTAAAATATAAGCGCAGAAAACAGTTTAAAAGCTGTGCAATCATTTAATTAAACTAACGTCACGTAACACATTAATTCAAATAGTAAAGAATACAATAAATTACATTTTCTAAGTAGAAAAGCTTTTTAAAGGAAATTTACAATAAACATCCTCCTTAGGGGCCGTCAGTAAACCAGTTTAAACAATTACTTTCTGAACTCTGCATCACTAGACCTATACGTTCATCTGAGAGCCATCCCCATACGCACATTTCGTAACCCAGGCTTCTGGCCTCCAGCATATCTTCAGGAGAAGCTATGTCACCTCCTCTCTTCTCCTTACATGCTTTCTTCGCCTCCGTGAAGTTGAGCGAATATCTACCATTTTCTCCAATCACATAGCAAACTTATAATAAAGAACAAATAACAATAAAACATATCAAAATGACACTTTTGATGAAATAATTCAAAATAAATTACAATGGCATGAATTTTTTTAAAATGTAGATTGAGTAAAGTAAATATGGTAAAGTAAGTAAAATAAAGTAAGTAAAGTAAAGTAAGTAAGTAAAAAAATAGTAAAGTAAAGTAAAGCCAAGTAAAGTAAAGTAAGTAAAGTAAAGTAAAGTAAAGTGAAGTGGAGTGAAGTGGAGTGAAGTGAAGTGAATTAAGTAGTTAAATAAGTAAGCTAATAAATAAACTAATAATAAGCAGAACAAAGTTAAATATATATCAGAGCTTATTGATGAATCAATATCTATATTTATGATAGTTAAAGTTACCTACACGGGAAGCGTATCTTTGTCATTGTCTTCCAGTTAGATATTACAACCAACTCAGTCGGCACTTGTTCATGTGGATGATCATTTGTTTGATCAATGTCCGACAGAAGGCAGTAGTTTTCTTCTAAACTCCAGAACACCGTTATACAACCCTCTGTGGCCGAACAGTCGGACAAACACGAAAGTGCTGTCCGCGAGGAATACTCAGCACTGACATAAATTTGTTTAACTTTCACATCATTTCGCTCCCAGTACTTTGAATTCTGTATACCGGAAGCATTAATTGCATTACATATAAAAACTGCAAATAATACAACAACACGTGCATACATCCCTCAAAGTAAATAGAGAAATGGTCCTTAAAGTATTAATATTTTCTCTTCCTATGGGATGAAATTTGTTTATGTCACAGTTAAAGTAACACAATATTTTGGATTGAACAATCTGACGGCTTATCGATGTCAGCCGTTTTCAGAAGTATTGATTTACCAAGTATCTAAAGAATAAGCTCGAGAATTTTTTAATAGTAGCTCAATTTATGTTATAGTAAGAAAGAAAAGGAAAATTAAAACCGATTTTTAAGCTTTTACAAGGTTCAAATCCATTACTACAAATTATTTTAATTGCACAGTCAACAAATTAAATACTGAACAGTTTTCCTGTTTGTTCTATATACACAACATGAAAAGAATAGAGTCCACCATCAAAGCGAATATTTTCATGTATCCACACTATTTCTGTATTTTTTACTGTACGTTTGATAACTGGTCAGATAAACTAATTGTACCCAAAAATTTTAAATCCTTGCTATGAGTTTTTTATGCATGACCGATTGATCTATGTAATCTGCGCATTAGCAATTTGTTACCGGTATGATGAAAATCAGTTTAATGCGTATAGTTATAGCATTTGAAAGTACTCAGACAGCCCTTCGCGGCATGCACGTCGCTCGGAGTGAATAGGTCAGACCAGACGGGTGTCTTAGTAAGGTCACTTTGCTAGTGTGACCTAAGTAACGAAGTAGGGTGTAGCTCCACAAAGATGCTGCTGCCTTCCGGAAAAGGTGACTTTCCTTCGCTCTGAGATGCGAAACATTTGATCCTTGGGAGAATATCTCTATTACGATAGACGACTTGAGAAGTTCACCATCGCGGCTCTACGACCAGCGACTTAAGAGAGGCCGATAGTGAAATTAGATATAATTACAATATACAATGTATACGAAAAACAATTGGATTTGTAGCATCGCGAAATTGTACATTCGAACAGAAAACTATGTAAATGGATATACACTTTATAGCTCCCTTCTATTTCAGTTTACAGTTGTTTGAGATGTTTGTTTAAATCAAAATTAAATTATCAAAACCATCTCTTTCTTTTGATGAACTAAGAAGCACTTCCGTTGTTTATCCTAAAACTGAAAAAAGCAATGTCTGCCTTTATTTCTTCAACCTTGTAATGCATTCTAGATAACACATTGTACCCTCATTGACGAGTTTCCTTTTTAAAAGGACTCCTTTCATTGTCAATTACACATCTAATACATTAAGCCGGTGGTATGGGTTGCGGACATTAGGTTGCACTTTTCAGTACCGGCCATAAAAGTTTCAGTCAAACCGAGCCTGAAACATTTCTTATTTTGTCGTTTTGGCCGCTCTTCAAGGATTCCTTTTTTCCCTATTGCCAGTGTATGGGGGTGGCAGCTGAGAGATGTTTCTAAAAATTATCAGTTAGTATATATTTAAATCTGTTTATGACATGGAAAACATGCATGACATAAATAATTTGTGTCATTTTCGTAACCGACAATAAAAACTGTTTTTCTTCCACGCTGTCTAAAAATCAAGTGTAATTGCTCTTTTAATCTTGCCAAATGTTTTATAAGACGTATCAATACTTTATTCTAAAACTTTCTTATTGATATACATTCGTGTACAGTATATTTTTTTTATGTATTTTGACTTTAGATGATTATAACAAAAAATTATATATAAACATCTTAAACATCAGGATAATTGCCATACTTCGTTAGATTAGGAGCAGTATTTACTCACCAATAGTGAACAGAATGACATTTCTTTAAGTTTTATGCCTGATTTATCTGGGTTTTTTCTTCTTCAAACGGTAACTCGGAAGATTTTCCAAATACGAAATAACACCGTGTATATCCAGTAACGCAGGAATGTGAAAATAACGCACGATTCGTGCAAAACGTAAAGCAGAATTGTGAAATAAATGGCGGATAGCTGGCAAGATTTCCAACGCGGTAAGTAAACTGGTCAATATATTCTTTGTTAAACCAAACTGAAAAAGGAATATCCCCATCAAGAGTTTTTCCACGAAATTGCTTACGTTTCAAGATCATTCGTGAAAATGATTGCTTGACGACCGTTTTGAGTGTGGTTTTGGCTTTTTGTCGACCCTCATTACTACAACAATGCATAAAATACCGTATAATTTCGATTATTGGTAGTCAAATGACATTTTCTAGAATTCTGGTGACATTGAAAATTGATACAATGTGATTCAAGCCGTTTTTATGAGGTAAGGCCAATGCACGTGAATAGTGCTTCGCGGTAACGCCGTGAAATGTGATTATTTTTCATATATCATATGATACTGAATTATTAAACAGGTTTAACAATTTTTATCGGCGAATATGATAAAGTTTTTTTGCGACCTAGTCAATTTATTTTTGTCGTACTTTATTAAGAAACATATGATAATCAGATATTGACAAACTTTCCACAGTTCGATTGCCTAATGTAACTTAATAGAATTTGACTATTGTTTCCTGATATAAATTATTATTTGCAAACATATGTTGCCCACTTCTGATCTTGTTAAAAATAAGAACAATAAAACTCCTTTGTAAATAAATTGAAAATAAAATTATAGAAGACAATCAGGGCATACTTTATGCCTGAAATAATGCACCAGTAAAGCTTAAAAATCTCCACATGCCCTTTACTCTGTTAGCGTGATGTGAAACCCCACCAAAACAAATACATGTATTTGGTTGTAGCAATTTGCCTGGTGAAATTCTGTGAAAATGGATTATTTATTTAATTGGTTTATTTCTCTCATATAAGAAAGTAACTTTTATTCAAAAGATATTTTATATAGAAACTTTAATGTCCAAAAACAAATATTTTAAATAAATTATAACCCTTGGGGTAAAGATTTACCCGACTCAAGGGTTTTTTATTTTATGTTAACTTGTATGGGAAAACACATATGAATCTAAGAGCTTATTAACAAAATTGTTGTACATCACTATAGGTGTTTACAGAACGAACAGGACTAATGACCCTAAAAACGCCAGTAGTACAGAGTGCAGAGTGACCATTTGCTTACTGGTAGCACATCAAATATCTAATAACAATCCCTCGGACTTTGAATGACCTGTTCCAAATTCACAGCTGAGCAAAGTCATTTCATATTTTTAGTTGGAAAAGGGTGACATAGACTTAAGGCAGGTTGAATATATGTTGGTTACTTTTAGCTTCACTACTCAATGTATATGTATATGGAGAGCTGCTAGAGATGTGTTTTTTTAAATATTTTATTTATCAATGCCATTAAGGTCTAAAACTGGACATCGGCCGATATTACGTTTTTTTTTTTAAAAATAGACGCCGCCCGGCGGCAGTTTGTCATTTGGGACTTAGGCATTATGCGTCACTTTTGGCACGAATCTTGTGTTATTTATACATTCCAGCATTACTGGATATACCCGGTGAATAACTTGTATCACTACAGATTTGAAGCTTTACTTGTGATAGAAGATAAATTGTAATATTAACATTAGTATTCGATAAAGACCATTATAAATTATTCTCTTATGTAAATCTCTTACTTTAAAGATATACTATGCTCAAATTTGATATCAGAAAATATTGATAATTGCTACACAGTCTCTTTATAAATATGAAATAAACATGTTTTGACTTCACACAAAGTTAATATGTCATGTTTAAAACTCTACACACATAGGTCGTCACAATATGAATATATAGTGTCGTTAAAAAAACTGGCAGTTTTTTAAGAAAAGACCAGTTTTACTTATCGTGTATTAGAGAACGTGGCTTCCAATATAGTTTCTTATTCATTTTTTTTAAATTATACATATTCAGTAAGAATTTCATAGGTTTTAATAAATTTCTCCGATTAAAATATGTTACTCAAAGATGAGCATAGTATATCTTTAAGTTACGATCTAGCATAATTATATAATGTTATTTGAGCAACGCGAACGTGTAAATGTTGTAAATCGAAAAGAAGAAGTGCATTAATTAAATTTTCGCGCTTTGATTTCAGTTATATATAACGACGAAAATGATTGGTTATTCGTTTACACTGCGGAGTTCAATCGAATGCAAATGCGAAAACGAAAGTAGTATCAAATTCATAAACAGTGCAAATATCAAATTTTCATTGTTGTAATACTGACTTTTAATATGTCGGAGGAAATATATCATTGTAATTTTATATATAATAATATTGAAATTAATGAAACTGAAGATAATCGACTCGCTACCAAATTCGTTCTCTATTTAGACAGGAAAATAAGTAGGTGGGGTTTAAAATGTTATCTTGCAGATAGGGATTGTTTAGCGGGTAGAAACGTGTTTGATGAACTGTTTAGGATAGTGTCAGAGACAGAGAAATGTATAGTAATTATAACCCCAGAGTTTAGGAGAAATTACTGGGCTAAATATTGCAAACAAGCTGCGTTTAAAGCCACGTTAGTTCTTAAAATCAATATTTTTTTCATAATAAGAACAATAACGAAACATTTACAACTTGATTCGACCCTAAAATGATGCAGAAAGAACCTATAACAAAATTCCAAAACGTGATTTTTCTTTTTGAAATTACTCTCTGAATATCACGTTTTAGTATTTTGGATGGAAGTCAAAATACTGGCTTTGTTTACATATTTAATCAGCGAGTGTTTCCGAAGCCTTTCCGTAATACATCGGTAGCTTTTCCGTAAACGAATCGGAACGCTTCGTAAACATCGGATATACGCAAATATTGATGACGTCATTCTCGACAAAATTTAAAGAAAAATGGACGCCGAACTGACTGAAGCTACGCCTAAAAAACGAAAAAGAAGGGGGCCCTCTTTAACAGACTCAGTGCGGAAGAGGAGGAGGTTGATGAGGTTAAAAATAACGAACCTCAATAGAGTATCTATTGGGAGCCAGTATGGACGTTGGACTGATTTGAAGAACAACTTCAACTTGAAAACACATGCGGAGGTTGCCAAAATCCTCCTGGACAAGTAAGTAAACTGATATTTGTTTTTACTAAAGCTACCTTGATCGATAATGCTATGATTATAGATAGCCGAATTGGCAAACAATTTGAGGTTCAACCAGTACCAATTTAGAAAACGGCCTTGAACGGTTTAGAACAACAAATTATTCGCCCCAAATTATATGTTGATCTTTCGTACGGTCGTTTCGTACTATAATGTTTCGTGACAAGTTCAAATGTAAACTGAAAACATACATACAATCGTCGGGTAGATTCTATATCAAATCGGACATAATTATGTATTTACAGATTTATCAAATGTCTGTTATGAAAACAGTGTTTGTAATGTTTTTTTGCATAAAATTTATAATTCACTGATAATATCAATCATCAATTTAAAGTTTTAAAAAACTAATAGAATTGATATACATGTAACTAAGTCTAACTTGACTATAATTTCTTTCGAAATAGTTGGATAATATATACTGTTTCCTAAGATTGGTTATGAGTTGACCAGGCCCAGGGGATGAGTTGACCTGCTTGCAATTTAAAGTTGATTCCAACTTTTAGAAGTCTATATATTATTGTGGGGAGTTCTAAATTCATCCCTGTCCTAGAGTCAACACCATTTTGGCAAAAGTAGCACTGTAAAATGCTTAGGCCCAGTTTAGAGGGAACCCAGCTTAGGGTAATGAAACATGGCCAACCATTGATAATTATTTCATATTAAAATAGAATCTAGTAGCGGCTATTTGTGAATGCTTTTTGTTTATTGTTGTTATCCTGAATTTTGTTGGGAGTTATTAAAGAAAATTATAA
>NW_026857893.1:0-70002 GCF_026571515.1 Ruditapes philippinarum | reverse complement strand
AGGGAAAGTGCAGTCCTTTGCCCATGTTTTAAATGATAAACTGAGCAGCGCACAGTTTGTATGCCTGTCACCCATACACGACCCTGGTAGGCGCCGAACTCACAACGGTGAGGGGCAAGTGATTCTCGGTCGGAGACTTTAACCATTTTTACTTTCCACACAAATAGGCATCGGTAGTGGTAATCCCTGAAGCTTGGATCAATTCCATCTAACTGCGGTCAAAAAAAACGTGCAGTATGGACGCATGCACGGACGGGTGCCATCACTCCTCCGATGTCTATGGATGAAGATAATTATGTTGTGTAAGTGTACCTTAGATAGGTTAGGTCAAGGTTTGGATTGGGGGGTCCTTATTCTATAGGGGGTCACATTTCTACGTGAGGGGTCATTTTTCTACGTGTGAGGAGTCATAATATAATGACCCCCAGTCATAATATAATGACCGCGGAGTCAATACTTTATATAAAATAATGACCGGGGGGTCATTATTTTATATAAAATAATGACCGGGGGGTCATTATTCTATGGGGGTCACTTTACAACGTTACACCGGCCTTCCTGTTTATACATATTAAAGCAAACCAAACTGTAGATTATTCTGATTTAAAATTGATACCTTTGTCTTCAATGTACAACACTAGACGATTACAATAAAGGATTTGCTGCTGTCCAACAGAATCTTAAATCAGTACAGTTATAAACAATGTGTAATGACTTCTTAATAAAAAGCCACCATTTTTTGACATCTAAATACAACTTTATTCTTGAGATCCAAACTGTCCGTTTCAAGTCTTATATTCCTAGCTTTTTTGTTAGCAAATCATCCATTAGGACTCGTCGAGGAAGAGTTACTTCCCTTACCGGATGTGACGTAAATCATGGTAGATCGAAACTGTTGGCTAATTAAAGGCACATTAAGTCTCAGGAATGGAAACATTTTTTCCTTCTTTAGAAAAAGCTTACATTTATTGTATATAAGTTTAGAAATAGATTAAGAGTATGTTTTGTTACGTAATTGTCACCCAATGAAATTAGTGATGAATGTGTTACAATTTGTCTTAATTATAAATCGACATATTGACTACCATACAATGTACTGAATCTATATTTTTACATATATTGCAATTGTGATTTTTTTGTTTCTGAAACTTTAGCAGGATGTCATTTGAGAAATAGAAACAAAAGCATTTATTGGGCTTAATAGTCCGTTGAAACACAAGTAAAGTCATTAATAAAAAAAATTATAATGATCCTTTTGAAGATTTTTTTATACACACATATGCTTTATTTTAATAATGTAATCAACACCATTCAAAATACTGTTCTTTAAAATAGCACTTAAATACCGCAGACTTATTTGCTCGTTGATACGCAAGTAACGGTTGTTTATCTATTCATACATCTATAGATGAATTATTTACAAACTCACAAAATTTGCCATATATTTTATGTTTGACAATAAATAATTACATTTTTTTTCTGCCATGCAATAACCAATCGACGCTAGGTCTGCCCAGGTATAGCTGCGATATTGCAAAATCAATAAATAACAATGTGAAAAAAGTACAAAGGAACAAATTCTGAACAGCAAATCTCTGCACTCTTTATAAAAGATTGATACTACCGCTACACAAGGACAGCGTGTCGTGTAAACTATCACAGCGTTAGAATTTGTGTGCTGAATATACTTTCATCTGCCTTTTAAGCGTAACGCATGATTAAAACACGTATATGCCTATTCCTTATTTACAATAAAAGATTCATGAATAACTCTTTAATAGTAGGATTGATATGATAATTGTATTGCGTCCCTTTATTAGCTCGGCTATTCGATAAGAATAAGTAGAGATATTGAAGTCACCCAAGCGTCGGAGTCGGTGTCGGCGTAACCACTTATGTTAAAGTTTTTGTAATACCTCAAATATTTCCAAAGTCCATTGACATAATTATGGCTTTGAAACTTTGCACACTTGTTCACCATCAGGACCCCAACGTGTAGACAGAAGGAGGTAACTGTATCAAGCATTTTGACAGAATAATGCCCCCTTTTCGACTTAGAATTTACGTTTAAGTTTTGTAATATCTCAAATATTTTCAAAGTCCATTGACATAATTATTGCTTTGAAACTTTGCACACTTGTTCACCATCAGGACCCCAACGTGTAGACAGGAGGAGGTAACTGTATCAAGCATTTTGACAGAATTATGCCCCCTTTTCGACTTAGAATTTACGTTAAAGTTTTTGTAATACCTCAAATATTTTCAAAGTCCATTGACATATGGCTTTGAAACTTTGCACACTTGTTCACCATCAAGACCCCAACGTGTAGACAGGAGGAGGTAACTGTATCAAGCATTTTAACAGAATTATGCCCCTTTTTCAACTTAGAATTTACATTTAGGTTTGCATACCACCTCAGATATTTTCATATTCTATTGAAACAAATTGAAATTTTATACTCTTCTTTGAGAGCATAATAGGACTCTCTCCAAGGCCTTTAACTGTATCATGGATTTAAAGAAAAACTTTGTCCTTTTGTTATTAACTCAGAAAATTTTACATTATCAAGACTCTTTTACTATCAAGCACAAAGAATAGGCGAGCGTTGCTGTCCTACCGACAGCTCTTGTATGGTATTAACATTGTACGCATACATAATTAATAGACGTTTCGTGAAAATGTTAAATTGATATAATAATTGTATTGCTTTCCTATGAACGATACTTATCATTATTAATTTTTTATCAATTTATCGATTTGATGCCGGATGTGTTGAGGCGTGGTTCTATACATATTTAGCTTTTAAATTAAATGAATTCTAAATGGTCATATATAATCATTGAAATAGCATAGACTTTTTTTACTAACTATTAAAGGGAAGCAAAATAAATTATTTAGAATTGTTTATTGAATATTCATTGTATTTAATAAATATCTTAATTGCTTACATTTATAAGATTAAGTTGGTATATGCTATACGCATGGTATCAAAAAGAAATAATATCAAAAGTTATTTTATTTTTTTATCAAAATTTGATCTAGAACAGGTCGTCGAGATAGGTAAATTGCTCAAAGCAGGAATCTATGGGGACCTTTCAGTGGAGTTAAATTGTTTGCCTTCAAAAATTCTTTAGTACGTGAATTCCTTAATTGGTTTGATTTTAATATAATTGTTTATTATCATTTCAATATAAATAAACTTCCAATAAGTTGTGATAGAAGCATAAAGTGATTTAAAATTGTATCACGATATTGAAAAGAACCATCGGCACATGTCGTCTCTGTTATACACTGTTTTAAGCAGATATGCTTTTTATGCCTATAAAAACAAGACCTTATTGTCACGAAATCGTTTAATTTGCCAAAAATTGATAGATTAATTAATAAATATAGATATGCGATCCACAAACAGTTTTTTACTTCATTGGTTCAATGAAACAATTTAATGAGTGATTTAAAGAAATGAAGTATATTTGACATATCTTATTATTATTATTATTTAACAAATACGCGTGTCGGACAGCAAGATTTATACGTTTTATCAAGTTTTTATCACATACAAATATATTTATAAAATCGAAAGATTTAATAATCAACCTTGTGCATACACTCTTTCAATGTTTTTAACAGCCCAAACAGAAACATGATATTCGTCTTTAAATTACTACTTTCTTAATTCATCCATAACCAAAATATATAAATAGATCATTTGATATTGTATTGCATGAAGCAATGAGTTGTTGAATGTTCATTGGCTAACAGGCAAGCCGTTTTTTCAACCGAAGTGCGAATATAATGGCATTGACACTTATGATTATCAAATTATCTATTTTTAAGCAAAGGAGGCAATAAATTGTATTTACTTCCTAAGAAGAATATTGTAATAACTTGTGTGATCTGTGGTCAAATATACCACTGTGATTTTATTTTAACAGTCGAAATGAAAACATTTTAAAGATGCAAATTTTGCACAATTGCAATACCATTATATTCAAAACACCGTAAATGGATTGACAAAAAAAGACACTTTACAGTAAGTAATATATTTTTTATTCATCTATCATTTATGTTTATGTCTCAGTCAACTGAGTCAACTGTGTGTAGTGATTTTTCACCTTTTTAATCAGACAATATCTTTTTCATAAAATATCAACTGTCTTGTTTTTTTTTCTTCTTGTTTTTTTTATTGTATTTTATTTTTCATTTCAAACGTATATCATTGTACCAGATTAAGTCTCTATCTATAATACATATAGGATATAATTCCAAAAGCAATTTCTTTATCGTCTGTCAATAAAACTTCATTTTCTCGGCACTGGCAGGAGTTTAGGAGTGAAGTGTCAATATCACAAATAATTACTCGAAAGCTAAAACGTAGCAAGTAGCGGCGATAACAGACTTTAAATTCGGTAATTAAATAAGAATATTGCCTCTAATATGCAAAAAAACGGTACAAGCACGTTTACTTTGTTCACTGGACCTAAATACTTCAATAATATTTAATAAAATATATTAAATTTGTACTAACAATTTATTTCAAAATATTATTAAGAAGAAAATGGAGACATGTCATCACCAGAGCTGGTATAAAACGTTTATTTTATACCGGATTCGGTTGTATCGAACCTTCATCAGGATACAAATTTGCAAAATAAATCGACCTTAAGTTTGTAAAATATTGATGTATTTCTTGTTACTTAAAAATGAAAATACGGGCACTATGCCAAAATATTAACAGAATATCTAAAACTATATAATATACTAGAAAATTGTCCTATGTGTCACTATTAAGTACTTAAGAATAGAACATTCCATATAATTCATTCATTGTTATAAATAAGCATAGCAGTTAACAAGTTAAAACAAGTTATTTGCTATAATGCATTAACACAAACATCAATTAAACAATACAATTTTGACTCACAAATTTGTAAGCATTCGTTTGGGCTTCTTTGTTATGAAAACAAATAAATATTGTACTCATTTGAACACACATGTGAGGGATTTTAATTCAAAATTCAATCATTTTGTTCTTAAGTGTTGAAATCTGCCTTAACCGCCTCCGTGGTCGAGGGGTTAGAGTCGATGACTTGTAATCCAGTTACCACTCTGGCGTGGGTTCGATCCCCAGGAGATGCTTTGGTAGTTTAGCACGTAGGAAGGTAGTCTAGTGTTTGTGTAACTATCCAGGAACGATGGTTAGGAAACTACCCGCCTATATGACTGAAATATTGTTGGAAAAGGGCGTAAAATGAAACAAACAAACAAACAAACAAAAGTTGAATTCTGCCTGTATTGGTGTCAAATGGACATGATCTGTACCAGTACTGTTTACAAACAAGGTAATCAAACCGAAACAGCAATATTTGTTTTCGCTTTCTTTGCGGAAAATGTTTGATTTTTTTTTCTTTCTCTATTTTATCGGCACATCATCTTTGTTTGTGCCGTGTGGAAGTGATGAACAAAAATCTTTCCATACGTATAAAAAACAGTGTATTCAATCAAAGACGTAATATTTTGGATTGTTGAAGGTCTTTATGACCCCCTTTCAAAGTTACATCATTTTATTTAGTTGTGCTTCCTGTGTTTTGCTTAGGTCACAAGCTATTTCTACTTGGGTATGACTTGCCGCTTTTTAAGGAAAGGTACTAGCGGGTCTGATTGCAGGTTCTATGAACACATCTGCGGTTGCTTATATCCAGTGGATACAAGTTCTAATCATCAACAGGTTCAATTAAACTGATCTTGAAGTTTTTTTCAATTTTGTTGTTCATGAATGACTGAAAGAAGTAAAATTGTATAATTTCAAGGTGGTCCAATAAAATTGAAAAAGCCAAGGGCAATATTTATTATAATGCGATAATGGTAAAGCATTTATATGAGAATCTTACCTCATTCCATCAAGATCGAATCTTAGTGTTATAGAATATTAAGAGGTGAATAAATCGGTTCGTGTTCAAGGATGATAATAAAAAACTTTAGATTAACTGCCTACAATGTTCGTCTCTGTTATGCAAATTACAGACAAAAGATGTATGTAGACACAATTTTGATTTATTGATGTGAATTTGTTTACTATCTACATCGTTGCTATTTACAATCTTAATAACATAATAAGTTTCAATGCTGTAGTTTTCACCAATGACAACGGTACAAAGGCATTTTTTTCTTATATAGTGTACGTCAAATTCATGTTTACAATTATTAAACATGATTGCTTTTTGAATGTCAAAATGAATTAGAATGAAATGAATTAGTGAATTAGAATAAAACTTAAATTGTACTTGGGTGAAGGTTGAGCGTAATTTTACCCTTATTGTAGAATGTTAAGAGAGAGATTAATAGGTTCGCATTCAAGGATAAAAAAATCAAAAACTTTTAATAAATTGCCTACAATATTCGACTCTGCTATGTCAATTACGAACAAAAAAATCTTTTGAAGACACAATTTTGATTTATTCTTTTGAAATCTTTTTCTTTGTTTACAGTCTAATGTGTTGCTATTTATAATAACGACACCGTCAGTGTGCTTCTCAATAACATAATAACTTAAGATCCCCATTAAAAGCGTCGTTAGATAAACATTTTTAACCCAAAACGGTACCAAATAAAGCTGAGAGAGCAGTTTTATTTCTCACACAATTAAAACAAATTTTTGTAAACATTTATTAAGCATAATTATATTACCATAACGTTCTTTTATAGCGTCAATAATTGCTTTGGAGGTCGAATGATATTAGAAGAATATTTAAGATGTACATAGTTTAACTTCAGTGTAATCTAGCTAACCTATTTATCTGTTTGTATATCACCTTGTAAAAGACAGATTTCTTTATTATTTGTTCGTAATCAACAAGGATATTTTTTGCACCAAAAGTGGCTGAGGTGAAAAACATGAATCAATTACATCAAAGTTAAGATAAACATGGCAAATAAGTACAAACTATAATATATCAATAGACAAGATCGTTTAGATAATTTGATTGTCAAAACTTTGATTTATGGATCGACCATATGTCAGTAATGACCTTAGATCAGCCAATCAATTAAAATGTTTTGAACGATATGGTTGATGTTTTGAAAACATAGTTTTATCTAACAATTTGAACACAAATTAATATTACAGGTAGTGACGTCTTGAGGTTCAATTTCAGTATGGTTATATTATTATTATGATTATGATTATTATTATTATTATTATTATTATTATTATTATTATTATTATATGCAGGGGTAAACGGACCTTGTGGATGTCATCTGGGGTTTTTATTAAGTACAACACTTTAATAAGGTTTAACAGGTTAAATAAGCAGCATGTAACATCAATGCTGGTCAGACAGGAATGTACAACAACAACAACAACAACAATGATAAAAGAAATACAAAAACAATATAATCATTCTTTGACTTAGTCCAAAGTTTTGCATATAATTTACAACAAAATATGCACTCAACGGAATCATCTCTTTCATATTTTAAGGTTCATGAATACCTGAACCAAATATAAAAAGCAGCATATTTCGAAACTTTTGGAGCTGTAGTGTTGTTAGTAAACACATAAGAACATCAAGCAACAAATTATGACTTCTTTCACCTTTTGCCATAGTAATGGGTAAAGACCAAGGTCAACCCTTACCGTTATAGTTGTTTACACGAAGTGATTACCATGAACCTACGAGCTCAATAAACAATAACAGACTGTAGTGCCCTTTTTGATTAATGATATAAGGAGTAACCTTTATTTAAGCAAACTTAATCTTGTTTATTTGTTCGGTTTGTACTTGTACATGGTTCTTGTACTACCAAAAACCTGGCCATTTACAAAGAGTTTGTATCATTCAGTTGATTGATATATCTGTTTTAAGACATAGATAGGTTTTGACATAATGTAGTGCGACAATTCAAGCGGAATTATCATATTAATGATTGAAATATAAGGATTGGACATTGCCTGATGAACGGAATATCAGGAACATTTCAATTTATAACATATAAATATATATATGTACAAGTAGTTCAATGTAATAACATTATCTACCAAACCATATAAAAAGGTTGAGTTTGTTTCATTTCGGCCAAAAGAGCAAACAAATTCAACACATAGGCTCATATAACATAATAACTTTAAACGAAAAGCGCAAAGAAAAAAACAGTGACACAAAATTAACAAACAGTTAATATAAATTTTATGTACTTGTATTTTAGCATCGAATTATTGACAATAACGCCATTTTATTAATATTTTCATATTTGTATAATCGGCTAAATAAATGAATGCTTTTTCGGCAAAAAATTAGCTGCACAGTATACATTTCTATAATCTATCTGGTTAAAATTTGCTAGTTCTGAAGAAAACCAGCTGAATAAATGAATGTTTTTCGGCAAAATATTAGCTACACTGTATACTTTGCTGTAATTGATCATGTTATTACTTGCTTGTTCTGAGTACAATTTGCTTAAAGTGGCAAACTATTACATGTACAGTATACTTTTCTGTAATTGGTCACGTTATAACTTGCTTGTTCTGAATATATGTATAACCGGCTAAATACTACACAGTATACTTTGCTGTTCAGTAATTGATCACGCTATTACATGCTTGTTCTAAAGCCGGTCATCCTAACCTTCGAATAATTTTGTATATTGGTATGATTTATGAGTCATTTAATTCACTATGAGATTGTTCGTATTTTTTAAATATTATTTAACTTAAACAAACCCCTAAATTTGAATTCAAAATTTTCATCAATTTATTTGTGCTAAAATTCTTAGTTAGTTTATATATATTTTATTAACATATTAAAGATCAAAAATTAAAAGAACAAGTATAAACTTGATATTGGAATAAGACTTGTTTGTTCAATATGTTTTACCTATTAAATACTTCAACTAAGGCTTCTTATACTTAAACCTGTTAACGTTTTAAATTTCACGATCCCTTCTATAAGTTTTCTGACAGGAATACAAATTGAACAACACTGATTTTTTTTACATATATTGTTCATTCAATAGATCGCATTGAAGTCGATATTTGATGTCCTTCAAAATATTATTAAGAAATAATTAAAATCTGTTTGGCGACGTCTTTCTGAATAGAAATATTCATGTGAGGAGAAAAAGCGTTGCAAATACGAATACATTTAGTTTTTATACCTTGTTTAATTGAACATTAAATCTTTATATTCGACAAAAAATAAGAGTCTTTTTATTCATGAAATACCCTTTTGTAGTAAACAAACAGACATGTGATATGAGTAATGACGCATGTTCTAACGTAATTTCTAAAAATAATATTTGAATATCACATGGTCTGTAGATTTAAACTCAAAATGATAATAGACATTCATTGATCAATATTGAAATGTTTGCATTGTCGTATTTACATAAATTGAATAAACAACTTAAAAAAACATTAAATTTATTTTTAACGACAACTTGTAGTTAAGCTGAACATAAGTATGATATGTGCATTGAGGTGTTCGCTTCTCTATCGAGAAGTGTACACGTGTTTGATCTTCACTTTTTTATAGTACAACGACACCTTGTATAGCGAAAAGGATATTTAAAACCAAACAGAAAACATATTCAGCATTTAGAGTTAACCATAGTCACGTAACAGGATCCATGCCGTCCCTCCAAAGACACCCTTTTACATCCAAGGTAGTAAATATGAAGATGGATGAATAATCCCTCTAAAAATCCACATCTAAATTGAAAATAAGTGCAAGCACTTGTGAAAGGAATATCTAAATCATATCTGTATGCTCGCAGTACTGTACATGTATATAAATAAACCATTGTACTCTGCATCACGATAAGTTGAAAGCTTGTATTATGTCTTTATACGCCTCACAAGCCTGTCACGACACCTTTTGTCTACCCATCTTGTAACAATATATAAAATGTATTTTTTATCAATTTTAAATACATACAATTATTTGAGAGTTAATACATTTTTTTTTCTGTTATACTTATTAGTTATGTTCTAAAAGGTGACTCGAAATATAAAGAAATATTAAAAGATCGACAGTAGTGGCTATGGTCACTGTAAGAGAATGCATTTATATCCTTATAGTGACATCAAACATCATTCACATTTTGGTTACACCACACCAATCTAAGGGCAGGATTTAATGTAGGGCCCACGCTTTTCAAATGTAGTATTCACTCTTTTTAAAATGAGCATAAATGATGTAATGATGTAGAGATACTGTTTTGAAATTATCCAAGTCTATGCTTATTGAAAGAAATGAATAAGGATGTATTTCTAGTGGCTACTCAGGCCAAGACAATGGATTAAGACTAGCAATTTTCATATTCTTTAAATGTTCGTATTTAATTAAAGCGACATTAATATAACATATAATGTCACATTCTTGCTCAAGGAATATGCTTTTCAAAAGAAGTATCAGGAGTCAACCTCGATTACTTTTTTTCAACCTCGATTACTTTTTTTTTCATTTTTGAAATATTTTGGCTGTTTGATAAGGTGAAAGCCTTCTTTTGAACAATTTTGGAAGCTGTACATTTGTTCACACTGCCTGTCTGTTTAAGTTTTTCACCTAGATAAATGATTGTCTTGGCTTTCTTGGATATTTGTGATATTATAACGGTAGGTTATCTACAAAAGAAACAAACAATGAATGATGCACCTAGGACATATCTGTTCATAGAAAGAAAAATAATTTAACTTAAACGCCGCTAAAACCTTATTTAGGATGTGTTGCTCCATCAAGACAATGCCCTATTCACAAGAATACCATTGACATTGATGCCATTAACGGTCATGACGACCCTAGTGTATTGATTAATTGATCAAGATGTTTAACCATGCCATAATTATGAATTACTGTTTTCAAGATAAGAGTGTCTTGTTTAAAATTCAAATGTTTGTCTCACAAAAACAGAAGACGTTTGTATCAAACACAGGTGTTTTGTTGGTGGATGCGTTTATTGAATGTCGTATTATGTGTTTATCTTTGTTCAGAAACTTTACTAATAGACACACTAACACACTGATGGAAGCGCAATAGGTTGCAATAGCTTATTATTAAAATGAAACCCTGTCAAACATAAAATAAAATCCCATACAAACTTAAATAAGCTTTGCACGTTTGACATTTAAACATCATAGTGCTGTAAAGAATTTTAAACCTGGATTCAAATAAACGGTTAAACGAACATAAACAATATCTATTTGTTGAGACGTTATCAAAGGATATTTGAACGATGTCGAACAAATAATATAATAATTTATTTTCTCAATGACAATATTTCATTGGTAGTTATGGTAAAAGGTAAACGAATCTTTTCACGGTGGTTACCTCAAACACCAACAAACAAATTATAACAAAGATTGAGAATTGACAAAGTACGCGCGTGATTTATAATACCTCATATAAAATATTTAATTATGTCTTGTATAAAAAAGAATAATCACTACTGTGTCCGGGTGACCGGGAATTATAATTCACCTAAGTATGTAAATGATTGCTATTTGAGTCGCTGCTGTTGAAACGCACGTATACCCTATACAATCATGGCAAATTTAAACGATTATATTATTCAACAGAACAGCTATAAAATGATTTACAAAACAATGGCATTTAGATATCTGTAAATAATATCATATCGATTTCAAAATATTTCAAAAAGACTTTGAAGTTTGAAGGTTAAAATATCATATTATACAAACAATAAAAATAATAAGGTGTTATCAAATAAACATAATAATTGATCAAATAAACATTATATTTATCTATCTTATATTGGCACATATTTTCGCATAATTTTATTGAAATAGAAAAATATGGTTTAAATAAAAACAATCAAAAATCTTATTCTTCAAAACTTATTAGGTGGGGTGCTTTATTTGTAAGCCAATGCAATCCGTGAATTATGTTTTTTTTAAGTGTTACATTTCAAAGAAGGAAAAAGTCATTACAGAAATATAATATTTTTTAGTGAACTATTGAATATATTTTAACGAAATATGACAAATTCCATATATTTTCATGAACCGGAACAGCGGTTAAACTATATTTTGAATTTTATCGTATCGGGTGCAAATATGTTCAATATGGCAATAAAAATATAACACTTTTATTTAAAATGAAAATCGATTAAAGACAATAGGGGTTGTTCACAAAAAACCTCGCTAACTATACAGCGCGCAGTAATAATTCGATTATCGAGGTTCAATATTCAATTTAATGCCGTCATGAGAAAACAAAATAAAAAAGGGTTATTTAAATTTGATATAACAAAGTGAATAGCTTACGCTAAAAAATGTCAGAGAAAAAAAAACTTCTGGAAGATTAATATTAATTTTGACTCTGCCTGCTTACATACGTATTTCAATACTCAATTAATGCCGTCATCATACACCCGTTTTGAGAAAACAAAACAAAATTATTATCTAAATTTGATATAGCAAAATGAATAGCTAAAGCTAAAAAATGTCAGAGAAAATTAAACTTGTGGAAGATAAATATTAATTTTGACACCGTCTGCTTACATACATATTTATTGTTTATGTCTCATCGTTATGTCAAACCTGAATGAGTTGTCTAATTACAGGCACCTGGCTATTTTTCTTGTTCTCATATTAAGACATGTACACACAATATGTAATAACTGAATTTACTGTGTTTTTGTGTGCGCTTTTTTAATGATAATCTTTAAAATTGTATATATTATCGGCCGAATAAACCCGCCAACTAAGTAAATTAGTAATGAGGTGCTATATATTTACGTGAGAAGCTGTTCTGCTCTAAAAAGGAACACAAAATATTCAACATACATATTAAACAAAACCTTCCCGACCAAGTAAATTACAATTTTGATAAAGTGTGATCCCTCGGAAGCATTAATCACAACAAAGTTACATGAAAATTGAAGACTCGGTTTGAATGACTCTGTACATTTGGGATCATGAACAAGTGCAACATCTCCTAAATTAGATGTCTTGAATGCTATGTTATATTAATATTCTCCTTCAATTCCAATACTTTGATAACAAAAAGTTATGTCACGCAGTAAACTGTGTTTAATTGTCTAGTTAATATAAAATGTTAAATATTTTCTAGGCCGGTGCCAATGGGGATGTGAAAAGTAACTTGCATTTAAAAGTACTGCTCATGAACAGGCTCAATTAAACTGAGGTTGCATATTTTTTAATTTTCCTGTTTTAGCGTTCTTTACACATTCTGTTTTTCTTTTTTTTATACTTTCTTGCATTACATCTAAGTTTAAACAAACGTTTTTTTCTCCTAAAGTTTTTTTTTTCACCACTCAATATCGACAATTATGTGTATACCATGTCAAATAGTTATAACCAATACAATGAAATTTCTCAAAATGATTTCAATGAAATGACAAAAAATATGAATTTTTAATAGTTGAAAACTCAGACGCCTTGTTTTTTATAACTTCACAGAATTATGAACTATTCACATACATATGTTTTGTATGAGAAAAACTAAAAACAATTAAAATAAGTTGTTTTTGAAACAAACACATGATTATGATAATGTTATAAAACAAAATCCGGGTCTTGTTTTGCAAACATATACTTCTATATGAATAATAATTCTGCAGTCGTTTTTTGATGGTAAAATGACGTTATGCACAATAATAAATTTTAAAAAGTTGAATTAATAAGATTTTTGGGATAAAGACAATACTTCAGACTTGTTTTGATGATTTAATAAACAGTTGAAATTTGCTAATTTATATATAACAACTCTATAAAAATATAAATCATATAAATCATATGTCAGGCACAATAATAAATGTTATATAGAGGCACAACTAAACAATTTTTTCAAATCTAAAGTAACATTTGCAAATAACGACCAAATAGAAAAGATAAGTATAGATCAAATTGAAAGGTGTTAAATGTAATTATCTTATTCTTCCTTATCGTGTTCAATGTCAAGACGATATATGACGTTTTTATACAAAGCAACACATATACTTGTTTTTGTAATAATCCAAAATGACGCAAATATATATGATTAAATTCTATGAAAAGCCGGGTTTTTTTTTCAAAATATTTGAAATAATTGCACTGTGGTTTAACGATATTATTAAATGCTTGTTTTCGTAACTTCGGTTTTAGAATTATCGTCAGTTATTAATGTTTTTTAACCATTTAGCCAAACCTATTGGAGAGACCTACATAAGAGTATGTATTTTTGAATTATAATCTATTTTTATAAATAAACAGTTTCATGAATAACTAACTCTTCAACTGTATTTTGTATGTTTGTTTGATTGCGTTTTACGTCACATCGACACAGTATATGTCATATCGCGACATTCCAGCTTTACTGGTGGAGGAAGACTTTAGGTGCCCCTCCGTGCATTATTTCAGGCACAAACTGGCACCTGAGTAGAACCACCGACGTTCCGTAAGCTAGCTGGATAGCTTCCTCACGTGAAAGAATCCAAAGTTCCTGTCGGGATTCGAACCCACAGAGATGAGGAGCAAGTGGTTTGAAGTCAACGACCTAAACCACTCGGCCATGGACGCCCCGCCTTCAACTGTATAATTGGTATCATGATTTCATTATTTCCCTTGAAACGGTATTGTAATATCTGACAAAGTAAAGGCTTAATTTAATTCATTGAATAAATATTGTGTCACTGGGCAGCTCTCCTTGGTTGACAGGGTTTGAACACATGAGACATTTATTGGCAATTGTATAGTTAATATATTATAACTCCAGACATTAATATATATTAATAAAAGGTATGGTAATAAGTACTATTTCAATATTTGATCTAAAACACGTGCCATGCCAGTCAAGTCACAAAAAGGTAAAAATGTGACATCTTATTAAAATATTAAGTCCATATGTATACATGTACAATTTCTTTGACAATTTTCATTTTCAATAAGCATATGTTTGTATGTATATATATCTTCACAAGAAGATGACACTATGCCGCAAATATTGGCATAAATGTATGTACATAAAAAGGAAAATATTGAAGGATAAAAACTTAAACAACGTCCGTTTATAGAATTTTAAGTAGTGCATTTTTTAAAAGCACAGACAGAAAATTTAAACAAGCCCAGACAATGTTCTTATGTTTTAGAGAATGTCAATGTGTCCATGTTTTTGTTATTCAATGTTCATAGTAAAACATAAAAATCATTCTTAATATATATTTTCAACAGGTTGTGAAATTTTTCAAGATGTACACGCAATAAATTGTTGTGCAAATTATGACAATAATATTAGAAAGAAGACTCCGAATACTATTCAATATTTTCCATCCATGAATTCGATTCCAAAACACAAAGTGTAAATGACAGAGGCTATTTGGTCAAGGTCAATATATTCGGCCACTTGCACCCACTACTGTGGGCCCAAATCTAAATACCAAAATAGCATTTAGTGAACAATGTGAATAAATAGGATACTATATTTTAATTGAAAAAAATAATCAAGCAAATGACAGATATAAAGAAATAATCTATAACGAGGAACTCATTTGAAATCGTTTAAGTTATGCTAATTTCCGTTAATTCATTTATCCGTGTTTCTATTAATTTATTAAGGTCAAACTATTGATGTTTGGTTAAGATGTCATAATTTTGTTATTTATGTACGAATTTGATTCATACGTGGAAGAAAACAACACTTGTGATCAAACAGACATGTGAAATAATTATGGTATTTCCCTGACCTTTAAATGATTTTGACCATCAAAATATTGAATTTTAATTATATTTTCTTAACTTTTTTTTATTTATTTAGGGCAATGATTCAAGCTTGGACAAAACAACAAGTGTGACTAGACAGACCTATAAATTAAGATATGAAAAACTTTTATTTTTCATTTTCTTTTTAAAGATTCGTTTAAAACGTTTATTTTGTTTGCTAATCAAATTAGTAAAACGTCTAGCGTTGCCCACCGGTAGTTAACAAATGTCATGACGTTTAGTTTTATTCGGCTGCGCATTATTTTTGAACTCGCTGCGTTTTATTGACGAATAAATGCTTGTATAAAGCTCTTAACCTATAAATGTCGAGAGTCACAAACGGCGCAACATAGCAGGCTTCAATTAAAAAACGCAGTTTAGTACTAATGCTAATTTAACAAGGGGAAAACGTTCATTCTAGACTATTTTAATTATTGGTAATAATAATATTCTTATATTTAAATACAGGTACCATTTAAAGTAATAGCTTAAATGTATGGTATAAAATAGGAATTGATTGTTAACTGGCATATGCCAAAATGCAAAATGTATGTTTTCATACAACGATATTCTATTTTTTCAAAGCGATGTTTTTGATCACTTAATTTTATACAGCATCTTGCTGGTCCTTTTTCATATTGTCCTTTCGCATGTTCCTTAATTTTCATGGAACAATCATCTTGTTAATCTGCAAAATGTTAAGGCATTTCTTGTTTACACAGTCTTTCTGTTTGACTACTTTATTAATTCCCTGAATGGCCCTTTTTCTGTAGAATTGCTTTGACTGTAATAATTATTCGGGCATTGACTCCTATGCAAAACTGCATTTTCCAAGAAACGTTTGTATAACATTCACATTGATGCATTAGATACAGCTTTTATTCCATTCATCTTCAGGATATTCATGAATTCGTGTTGTGTCAAAATACATATTCACCCAAACCAATGTTAAAAATGTGCTTGTTTTGTCTGGCCGACAATCTGTCTACAACTTGCCGACTGCATATCAGATAATCATACCTTTTACAAACCATTTAAATATGATCATAATTTTGCCTCACTTTCATCATTTAAAAACACCAAACAGCATTGAAATACGGCTGTGTGATTAACGTGAATACGCCCTGTGTGTTCAAAACATGATAAAAGTCATTTTTATGAAGTTATGAAGTCAATAAGTATACATGAACAGCTGTTGGAAAACATTTCAATATTTTAGTTACCATGTTCTGTGTCTGTATATTTTCGTAAGATGATGCTTCTCACACTCTTTTCGTCTTCAATTATTTGCATTATATTAGAGATTAATAATATCTGTCATATTTTGCGGTTCGGATCGGAATATCCGTCCCGAGGTGATCCGCCCATTGGGCGATAACGAGGCTTGCCGAGTTACCGCCCATGGGCGGGTGACCGAGGGACGGACATTCCGATCCGAACCGCAAACATATGTCAGATATTTTTTCTTGCATATTCTACCATATTCCATTATATTTTAAATTCTTATCTTTATTTTCAATGAAAATTTATATCATTACAACCGTAACTACTTTCATTCAACAGCGTATGAATTACAAAATCATTCATAACGGTAAAATGACGTCATCTTGATCGTACCATTGTACAGCAGACATACCTATATCAGACGAGACCGTAGCCAAGTTTCGTACAGGTTTAACGTGTGAAAATCAAATAGAACCATTATTGTAGCCAACAACACTGAAAATGAGAAAGAGGCTTAACAGACTACAATAATTTAATAACCTTTTTTGACCCGGTAAATGGAACCGAGGCTAGATTGAATACGATAACGATTTGACATGACTTCTAGCCACCGAAAATGAAAACGAAGCTACATGGACACAATTTGGATAGCAAAAATATATAAAATATAACATCGAACAAAAAATAGTGAAAAACATGACATGTCAGGCATTTAGTTTACTAAAAAAAAATCTCAGTTAATATGTGTGGCCAGTTAGTTTGCCTATTTCATGTGTTGTCGTAGAATTGAACAGCATAATATTTTTAGCCATCATGCAAATTAAGCATGCTCCAAAATTAACATTCTTAAAAGGGTCCACTACGTATGACTAATTACAATGTCTCAAATATTCATGTTTTAATATGTTTGCAAATATACTTTTTCATTATCTTATATGCATCCTGGAACCCTTAAATGACATGATTTCTTCGTAAAATTTAAGACATCAGTGAAAAAATTATCTTGATTAGAACCCATATCTTGAAGTTAAAAGTAATTTGATTCTTCTCTGCATATTTTCTACATACCAATTCAGAAACATAAGCTTTTCCTACAGGAAATATGCACTATATGTTTTTTTAAAGTAAATGTTTTTAAAAAGCTTAATTTTTTTTGTTTTTAAAATTATTCCGAAAAAATTTTGGCACTTATTTCGAAAAACTTTCGAAAAAATTTGGGTCTAAAGGGACGTTGGCAGTAACGGGAACGACTTTTGGAAAGGGAAATTGAAACAGTTGAAAGCCAAAAAATCTCAAAAAAAATTTAATATATAAAAAAATTACAATGCAAAGATTTAAAAAAAATTTTTAAAAATTTAAATCAAAATTTGGGTTGAATAATTGTCGTATTGCTGTGCGTTTATGTTTACAAAAGAAGTTTCCTGAATAACTTTTCATAATATGAATATTATGTACAATTCTTATGATAAATGTCTTATTGCCAAGTTAAACGGTAACTAAACCCCATTGTGGCCCTTATACATATACACAAAGTTTCATAAATAACTCGCAATAATGTAAAATTGATACAATAATTGTATTGTTCCCTGTTCACTTTACTAACCATTGTACGTAAAATTGATACAATAATTGTATTGTTCCCTTTTAACGGAACTAACCATCGTCATTTGATGTAGGAGGGTGTTAAGGCGTGTTTTAAAATTTAGCTATTATAAATGGTCATGTAAAATATCATAGACTAAATTTACTAACAAAAAACAATGAATCATATAAAACTAATTGAAATATATATTTTGAATATGATAAACATCTTAATTGTTTTATATATATAAGCTCGTCAGATGCTTATAGCATAATAACGAAAATAAAGAAACATCAAACGTTTTTCAATGGACGTTCAAACTAAATTTTATCTGGAAAAAGTCTTCTTTAAAGGCAAATTGCAAAAGCAAAAACATAAGCATATTATGATGATATTTTTAACAAGTGCAAACTTGTTTTTTTTAATTGAACTATTAATAGTTAATATTCATTGAATTATTAATGAATTGATGACGTTGTGAATTTGGAACAATGTTTTCTATATACAATGAAAACCATTACAATATGTTTACGTATAACAATTTTGTAAAAAATTCAAATGACAATATAAGCGCGTTAACACATCAATGAATGACGTTCTTACGTAGAAAAAATAATTAAAAAAAACATAACAAGAGTCATTCGCTTAGAAAGTATTCTCTCTAATGTTTTAGGTGTCCAAATCATGTAACTATAACAAAGTCTCATTTGGGGAAATGAAGCGAGAAAGAAAGCGATTACATTCTCGTTACACTGTCTAAAAGATTTGCTAGGGAGCCGATCACTCTCCGCTTTTTCTCTAGAGTTTTAGATCTTGGCTTTTGACAGTCATGGACTTGTAATGTAAATAAAAACATCGATTTAAACCATGTATGACCGAATTCAATGATAAAGTGACAATGTTAAAGGTAAAAATTAAGAGAATGAATAATGAAAATAATAAATAAAATGGGGGGGGAGGGGGACTAGATTTTAAAGGTTTTCGGGTTTTTCCCCCCCCGGGAGATCATGGAATCGAACCCCTACTCGGGTAACCCCAATGTTTTTTCGATGACATTAGTACTGATTGGTTCCAAAAAGCAGCCCTAAAAAAGGGATTAATTTTTAGTTCCCAAGAACTTGTTCCACAATCAAAGCTTTAAAAAATATTTTAAAAACCCAAAATGAAATGGGGGCCCATTGAAAAAATGATAACAGAGTAGGGGTTAGGGGAACCCTGGTACAAATACATAATTTTTTTAACGAAAGTAAAAAAACCCTTTTTGGTGCCCAAGCAATTTTCAAATACTTTCCCGGGGAATTTTACAGTCAAAAAACTTTTACAAAGTACAAAGAGATTTTATGAAAAGCGAGAAGATCTTTAATATATAAAAGGTTAATCAAAACCATTAAATCAAATTAAAAGAAACAAAATCAAGTTTAACAGTTCGGTTTAAAAAAACGATTCAAATAAAAAAATGACTAAAAATTATTTTGATCAAGGGATGGACAGGTGTTGAATGGATTTATGGACCATGAAAAACGTTGTATTTTTACATGTTCAACGTCCTCCCACGACTGTTTTGGCTATCAACAGTATGCCAAGCAGTTATTATCTTTTAATTTGATCAGGTTAAACAGAAACTTAATATTCGTGATTATCGGTAGTCACGCGTTTATTTCATAATTGAGGTTTATTATAATGATTTTTTTCCTCAAAATATTTAATCAAAATCGTACTTTTAAAAGATATATCATCGATGTTTATTTTTGTAACAGTAACTACTGTACTAGAATAAACGACACTCATTTTCTTTTATTTGCTATTGAGCGATAATTAAAGAGACAAAGATAGTATTCATTATGCATTGGAGATTTAAAAGTATTTAAAAGAGTTTCATGTATTAAAATACATTGTAAAACATTTAAAATCTAAAATTTATTTTAACAAACAAAACAGATATGATCAGAATATTTAACATCCTGTGTTGTATTTCATGAAGTAACATTCGTGTAAGATATCATCAGCAAAAAGAAAAAAATATAATAACTACAGTTTGTACCTGTTTTCGTTTTTGGGCTGCAGACCAGAAAACTCATGTATAAAAAGTAATGTTTTGGGAAATGCAGAGTGCAAAGTTCGTTAATTTTTATACGTTTAATAAACTTTGCACTCTGCATTTCCCAAAACATACTTTTTTATATATTTATAATATATATATAATGTAAACTTGATATTATGATAAGATTGCGCCCTTTTAACTGAAAAAAAAACATTGTACATACACAATAGAAGTTTCATGAATAACTCTTCAAATGTAAAATTGATACAATATTTGTACTGTAATATTTCGTCCCATTAAACGGTACTAACCATTAAACATTTACACATGCAATTGACTTTTCATTTATAACCTTTCAAATGTGAAATTGGTACACTAATTGTATCACTCCTCTTTTAACGGAAAATTATGTGAAGTTTTACGTAAGTTTGATTTTTAAAACAATTTTTTTAAAAACATTTCAATTTTAAAAGTGGGGGGGCAAAACAAAACTAAAAATAATTAGTTGTTTTTTCAATTTTTTAAAATCCCGTCTTTACAAAAATTTGAAAAGAACCAAAAACTCCAAAACGACAAATGGCGCCACTGATATCCACTGTTAAAAGAACAATGTCGACTATAAATCATTCGCGACAACAAGTCTTTACACATTAAAGAAAAGGAAAACAATAGATTTACGGTAAGGGTATCCCGCTATGATATTGAATAGCAGTTAAGATAAAATACTTGCCAAGCGACTCAGTAACAATAACCAAACAAAGTTCGTGGATTATGGCTATTTTCAGAATAAAATAAATATTTGTAATTAAATACTAAACACTGTAATCAGGAATAAACTTAAAAAAATAATAATAAAACAAGTTAACTTGCATTTCTTATATGTTTACATATAAAAAATATAGCTTGCTTTTGCTTGCTTGCATAACAATGGCATAATGAATTATTGAAGCTTAGATTTTTTTAAAAAAATTTTAAGGGTGACTTAATATTTTTTTGTAATCATTTGCAACGTTGGAAGTTTAAGTAAAAAGAAAACAAACACAAAACATTTCATATAGGAATCTCAGGATAATAGATAGGATAACATCAACAAACTACATATAAACGTATTATCTATACTCTAAAGCAGACAGTTAAGATGAAAATGAAAACACTGTAAAAAAATTGATAATCGGTTTTGGTTGAAAGTTTCGTCTTTATCTTTTATTCATTATTTATTTTTGACAAGGTAAAAATATTCATTAAGTCATCCTTTAGAATTGAAAGAAGAGATTATCGTAATATCCGTTTGCTTATGGTGTAGGAACTCGTGATTCAACCCTTGTGCTACTTTTGTCTAAATAGTATGACTATATACTGTTATAAATCATGTACAAAAAGAGCATATAATACATGTATGTATAAA
Organism: Ruditapes philippinarum; assembly: GCF_026571515.1. NCBI lineage: Eukaryota > Metazoa > Mollusca > Bivalvia > Venerida > Veneridae > Ruditapes > Ruditapes philippinarum. The sequence continues at coordinate 48,034 of NW_026857893.1, read as the reverse complement.
AAAAGTCGTCTTTACCTGTAACGTACGGAAGAGCATTAGTGCCAGGTGTATGTTTTTTATTAACTCGAAATTTCGAGTTACTAACTCGAAATTTCGAGTTACTAACTCGAAATTTCGACTTACTTATCTCGAAATTTCGACTTAGTAACTCGAAATTTTGACTTACTAGCTCGAAATTTCGAGTTACTTATCTCGAAATTTTGACTTAGTAACTCGAAATTTCGACTTATTAACATTACAAGAATGGCCAAAGTTATTAGTTAGATGGTATAAGATATCGTAGGCAGTGCCTTTGAACGATGGAGATGGAGAAACGGGTGCCTGGACAAAAACTATTGAAATTAAACTCAAACTTAGTAATGGCATGTACACACCCGACCTTAAAAAAACAAGGCTTCCTTTAATTTGTACGTTCAGGCGTTCTTCAGACGTTGTATTGTTTCCCATCTGTTCGAACATATCTTTTCACTAATCATATTCTTCTCATCCCTGTAAAAAAAAACCGATCCTATACTTCACGTGTGGGACATCTGAGGAAAGTATCGTGGCGTGGCCAAAATAGGGCGTGCTGAGGACTTTGTCAAAATTGTTGGACTGACTATATTTCTTGTAAAATCGGATGCTTTTATATTATTCCCAACATATATATAACAACAAGTATCACTTTTATCAACTTTTATCAACACAATGTCAAAGTATTAGTAAATAGTTTCTAACAGACTAACTGGCGTATACACGCCAATTAAAACTTATTTAACACATGATATTGCACAGTTTACAATAGGGTGGGTTTTGGACTTGTTGTTTCTCCACATGATGGTTGTATGTGTGGTTAAGAAAAAGAAACACCCGGTTAACACAGAAATGTGAAAGTGTGATTTTACAACCCCCACCCCCCCCCCCCCCTCCACAAAAAGCGAAGGATATGTTCAGTTATGTGTGGACAATTGACTCTATAAAATTGTTCTGTTAAATAAATGTTAAAGGTTGCTCTGTCAATGTGCAACAGCTACACACGAAAGAAAGTATCTTGAATTCAATCCTTGCTTTCACAGGCAACCAATGAAAGTCGTGCAATGTAAGTCGAAATTTCGAGTTAGTAAGTCGAAATTTCGAGTTAGTAAGTCGAAATTTCGAGTTAGTAACTCGAAATTTCGAGATAAGTAACTCGAAATTTCGAGTTAGTAAGTCGAAATTTCGAGTTAGTAACTCGAAATTTCGAGTTAATAAAAAACATACACCTGGCACTAATGCTCTTCCGTAGTAACGTGCCACCCTTTAAAATAAAATAATAGCAGGCGGCTTTATCATACAAGGCAACACAGAAACTTGATATTCGTAATTTTCCGGAGTGACACGTTATTACTTCATACATCAATGGGTAGCCGATTTATTGTAATTATTGACCTCTTATAACTTATAAAACGTTATCATTGATACACATTTTCTGTAACTTCTGTTTTAGAATTTAGGACATTTACTAACGTTATGTTGCCATTAATCAAAACGTAGTTTAGAGACCTACATAAGATTGTGCATACTTTTTACTGATAGCTAAACAGTTATATGAATAACTTACTCTTCAAATGTTTAATAAAAAATGTGATATAATCACGAAGAACTGAGAACGACATAAAAGACTATAATTATGTATAATACAAAGCACTCAAAATTAAGATCTTTTCCATTCAAACACGTCACGAAAAAATTATCGTTGACTATACTTTAAGAGGTGAAATTTGATTTCCCTTCAGTGTTTCTAATAAAGGCTGATCTAGTCAGTGAAAACATTGAACAAAGATTTTGATTTTTAACTAATAATTTTCAAGCGAATTACTGAGTATTTATAGTGAAATAAAGTTTGCAACATTTTTTCGCTTTGTGTACGCGCTCTTTGGTGCTAAATTGTCTGTACAACGTTAATCTCCGAATTAAAGATTTTGATGATCGGATATATTTATTCTTAGACCATCCATCATACTTGATAATGTTCAGAGCAAAATTCAACAAAAATGTTGTTTTCTATCAGAATGATAAGCTTGTACATGTTGTATATTATTAATATTACAATGTGAATAATATCCTGATAGTTCCAGCATTTACAGACCATTTATAGCGTTATCTGAATTTTAACAGAAGATATCATATGAATTATAACCAATAACAATAATAATTATAATTAACATATGGAAATAAACAATGATGAATATATATTACGTACATGAAATATTTTTATAACATAACAGTTTATGGGAACGAATGGTACAAAATATTATTTATAAGTAATGTAAATTACAACCTTACATGGATATATGACATACAAATATTTACATGATAACAGAAATCAGAACGAATGGTTATGATTATTTATTATAAATCTTATATAATGTCAAGATAACGCATGCTACAGGCTATTTTTTTAAGTACGTTCCATGCTTGGGTTGCTACTTTCTTCGACCAAATATAAGACTATGATACATTCTCAAAATGGCACTAGAATATATATTTATTAACACTAGTATAGTTGGTATCATTTTAAACTTCAGATATTAAAACTATTCAACTCTGAAAAGGTATGGTAATTATTGGTATTTGAATATTTGATCCGGAACATTTAGCTTGCAAATACGAGAAGAAAATAACGTTTTTTGTATTTATATAAGAACATGTCACAGAAGTAGCAAAATGATATTTTTTCTTCTGTAAACATGATACTACAATCGTCATGTTTATTACCCTTTATAAAAAATCTGTTAGTCATGTGGTCATGAATCAGAACAGTTTTAAAAGTTCAATCGACATCAAAATAGAACATAAACATTTTAAAAACAAATCAGACCCTTGGTGTACATTTAAAATATAATCAGTAAAGCACATGGACAAAAGGCAAGCGTAGAAAACAGAAAGTCTGCGGGTATTCAAAATCAATCGAGTGTACCCTTAATGTTTTTGTGTTTGGCTAAAGCAAAACAAATATGGAATTTATCTGTTAAAGTCATTTGTTTTTCTTAATGTATCTAATGTCATACGTAATACTTATAAATAGGCAATTAGTATTGTAATATTTTAAGGTAGTCGATTTTTAATTTTGATTGGCTCATAGGCAAGCGGGTTTTTAACCGTAAAGCGAATATAAAAGTGACAGCATTTATATTTCAAAATGTATTATTTTCAAATCCGATGAGGGAATATATTGGACTTATTAGTGTTAATGTTTACTGAGTTAAATGTGGTTGTTGTGATATTTTGATGTTAACAATTGAGACATGATTCGAGGAGAAATTCAAAACATTTGTTTCTAAAAACACTGGCAACGGATAATAGCAGAACCTAATACGGTAATTATATATATATCAAGTCATTTTTTCTAAACGAATAATAACTCATGTTATAATGATTTAAAGGAACGCCTAATAAGCTGGCCTATTGTCCTGATAACATTTTCACCAATGACGACAATTTGATAAGGTTTGAAGCCTCTGGCTATGGTTTCGAGTTTTGCTCATGATAAGTATATTTTCATGACACGTGGTCGTGCACGCAACAAGCAAACATTGAAAATATTATTTAAAGTTATGGAAAACAGTTAAAGCAACAATTCACTTGTAGAAAATATTAAAGACATTATCGTTTCACCCACTTACGCTGTAAAACTTATGTACAAATAAATAGACTTCTCAAATACAAAAGACAAGATTCTGCTACACTAATGATTCCACTAATTAATGTTTCCATATTTCGTTTTGTAAATATAAAATCTTTGTGGATCTACATACAATTAGGCTATCGTAACTTCGTATCTACATAAACAATTCCAAATACCAACAGTACATCTTAGGAAATGGTTATATACTACTCAAAATTTGAAAGGGTCACCTTTTTTGACATTGCATATTTCAGTCCTATTATCATCATATTAAAAGCATATTTCCGCTAACAATACACCTGTACGGGGACCTCATAATCGTATACATAAGTTATCGATTTGTCATGTACACCTTGCACGATAAGCACGTGAAAAAGCATACCCGTGGAAATTTGGTGTTTTATTGCTTACACTTACACGTGTACAAGCAGCAATACTTCTCTCGTTTTATTGCAAATATGTGTTCGAAATTAACAAACTATGGCAAATCGACAGGTTAGACGTCGTCTTAGTGAAGATGAGATGAACAGGGGTACTGGTATCTTAGACTCTGGGTGTTCACAAAGGCAGAGCGTTGTCCACAGGATGTTGAACCGATTTCAAATGACTGGAAATGTCTTGCAGGGCCACGCTGGAGGTCGGGAACGTTCAAAACCCGTATTAAACATCATATGCCAATCATTTCCTGATTTGCAAGATTTTTTTACTCCACAATGTGATCTTCAAAATGTTAATTTTCGTCCAGCACACTCTTTCCGCAACAGGCACACTTCCTTTTGTCATTTTTTTATAAAAATCAATTCCTAACTAATTATATTTAATTCCTTTTAATCAAGTTTCACATTTATCACAGATACACAAAAGTAACGCGCTGTAGAATACGTGATCCTTAGCAAATTTTAAGTACTAGTATATATTTAAAGCACTAAGGAGACATATACTGACAATGAACAGATAGCAAGCACAATCAAAATTTCCAGACAATAACTTCCTTTCTTAACAAATATCAAACTTAAAATGATGGTTAATACTTATTTAAATATAATGCAAACTAAACGCATGACTTCAAAGAAAAATCAAAAGATTTTATACGAAACAATTGAAGCATAAATCTTACACACAATGTCCGTTTAAAGGCATGAAGAGGTGCATTTTTTGTACAAAAACACAGACAGAAAAGTTAAACTAGCGCACTAAATATTCCTTTGCATAAGTAAAGACAAACATGTTTGCATCAGAATCGATGAAAAAAATCTGCAGCACCATCAAAGTAAGTGGTTCTACTCAAGTGCATGCCTGAAAAGCACGATGGACCTCTTCCTTTACTCATAAAGCTGTTTGTGTGACCTAAAATCCAATAAAACAAAACATTGCATATATGACTATAACTTAGTAACACGGTTAGTCCTAGTGGAGTGACAAACGTTACACATTCTTTAAACTATCATAAAAAAGTCTCGTTCAAACTGAATCTTTAGTTCTTGTCTATCTAAAAATGATATTTTTGCTCTTGAAGAATCTTTCTTAGCAAGGGGGCTCTTTATCTTTTTCCGCTGATTAAATAATTTTAAAGATGTTTGATCAAAACTTTTTTATATTCGCCCATATTAAAATAAATAGACTTTAAAAACTTATTTCCCAAAGGGTTTTGAAAATAAATATTTTTTTTTTAAAAAAGATCATAAATAAATTTTAAATTTCTTAATAGTTATTATTTAAACGGTAGACATATGCTTAAAAGAAACAAACATAAGAAGTTTTTTTTTAACTTTAAACAAAATTAAATCTAGAACAAGTCATAGTCAAAGGCAAGTTGTTCAAAGGAAGGGAAGCTAAAACTCCTAGACTTAAAGCGCTGAAATGCCAAGAGAAATTATCAGAACATTTTAATCCACATATTATGTCATACAGTAGGGTGAACGTTTCGGTTGTCAAAAATAGCGTTTTTCGTGCGTCCGTTTTTCGTGTAACGTGCGTGCGTATAGCGTGCAACGTGCGTTTGCTGAAACGCTTTCTCAAGCGTGCATCGTTTACAAGCGTTTAACGTTTATCGTTTTCCGTGTATCGTTTTTCGTTTATCGTGCGTCTGAAAGCGTGCGTTTCTTATTCCCAGAAACGTTTAGCGTGCGTCTGCGTTCGTCTAAGCGTTTTGCGTCTGTTAACTTACTATTGAGAAGTAAAAGAATATCTTAGATATATTATGTAAATTTCTTGTTTCTTAAACATGTAAGAGATGTTCTGTGTCCCTGTCAAAGAATAGAAATATTATATAAAGAAGTATTATTGTGATATTTACATTAAAGTTTTAAAGTTTAAAGTGTGACCTCGCGGTGAATACTGGTCAGATTTCTACATGCTTTACGCCGAAGATTAATTAGTTTTAATCCTATTTTACATACGCATAAGATATAATTACCAATTAATTGCATCTTCTGACTTTTCATCAAAGACTGTCTGAATTTAATTTTTAATTTAATTTTAATTCTATCCGAATACTATTTAGGGTGATAATTATTTTAGACAGTTCCTTCCTATTTTTCTTGACAGATTTATATTGATATGTAACAGCCTGGCAGGGACTCGAACCCCTGACACTTGGAATACGATTCCGCGGCTCTTGAGTTCCTCTGAGCTATTCGGCCGCTTACACGTTTTACTTGTTTAAATACTGAATAGTTATAAACCTACTGTGTATGCAAATATTTCTTCGAATTTCCCAGGGTTACGTACTTAGCATTGTGAATTAATTTCTAGGTGGGCTATACAAATGTATGTCAGTTACAGGGTGAGAAAAAAGTGCATCCTGACATGGACTCGAACCCGTGACCCTCTAAATACCGTACCGCAGCTGTACCGACATTTGTTAATAGTTTCATTATTTGTACATGTATATTGAACATTTTAATAATTATACATTGTACTATTTCTATATTTTTGTACAAATAAAAATATCTAGATTTTTTTCTAGATAAAAAATTCTATGGTGGCTAATATATACCATGTTGTACTTTTTAGACATGAAATCACAACAGACAGGCTAAGCCACCCTTTACAAAATTCCCCTATCTGACAGCTCATAATCAAGTCATAGACTACTATTTTTGTATGTGGCCTGGGCTTTTAACTGTTCACTTTACAAACCGTATAACACTGATAGCGAACAGATGCGCAGGCTGGTCTGGATCCATGCTGGTCGCAAACTCATTATGTTGGTTTTATCGTGACGCGGCTCAAATATATCTTAATCTTATATGAGGTCCATAATATAACCCACTTTGATAAACATATATAGCTTTCTTGATTTTTTTTCTGTATATTATCTAAAATCACTTATAAGGTTTATCAATCCGTAATCATTACTTAACATACATTTGTAATACCCCTTTGAGATACCCGAGATGAGCCTGTGTCGCCCTTTGCTAACTTAAAAGTATATAACCTTTCCATATATAACCATATAATTCTTTGAAGATTTTTAGATAGGTATGCTGTAGTCCCAAGTCACTTATTTAACTTCCCTCAAGTAAGTTATATAAACCTCATAACTGATAAAATTCTAACTATAATATACTTAAATATCACCTATGTATTTATATTAATTTACAAAAACCCATTTTGCACACTAATATATCTTTTGGGACCTGTACAATTTCAATTGATTGTAATTTTAATTTTCCTACAATATCAATTTTATGCTTCATAGGTAGGTCAGTTCATTAAAAAGAGCATAATACAAGATCCATATGAAAAGTAATGTAATTGATAACTCAATCCAAATAAACTTTATTAATTAAAAGCTTTAATAAGATGACTTAAAAAAGAAGATTTCAATAATTGTCCACGAAAAATATAAATGTTACAGTAAATTCTATGTGGACCCCAACTATTAAAGAAAGCAGTGCCACATAAAATGTTGATACACCGGGTAATTTTACCTTAAACTTAACCTCTTAGGAAATGATACAGAATTTTTTTTATATAACATAAATCTATTATATTAATTAACAAACATATCTAATTGACTAAAATAAGGTAGTCCTAACAAATTTCATTACAAAATATGAGAATTATGGCAAATCTCCTAAGATGTCTAAATGTTCAAGATAATGCACTAAATCACTACAAAATATGAAAATTTTACCTAATTATAAGAGCCTTGGAATTTAAACAAAGCTATAAGAGGAACATTAATCTATCATATTAATTAACAAACGTATCTAATTGACTAAAGTAAGGAAGTCCCACCAAATTTCATTACAAAATATAAGAGTTATTGCAAATTTCCTAAGATACCTTACTGTCTTAAGATAGAACACTAATTCACTACAAAATGGGGATTTTTACCTTATTATAACAGCCTAGGAAATGAAACAGAATTATAAGTGCAACATAAATCTATTATATTAATTAACAAGCATATCTAATTGATTAAAATAAGAATATCTCAATAAATTACATTGAATATTCAAAAAATTATGGCTTATTTCCTATGATGTATAACTATACAAGCAGTTACACACTAATTCATTAAAAATGGGAGTAATATTGCCTGATTATAACCTCATGGTAAATGAATCAAGTTATATAAGCAACATAGTATTATTATATTAAGTTATACCTACATCAAATTGACTTATATAAGAAAATCCCAACAAATTTCATTGAAAATTAAGAAATAATGGCTAATTTTCTATAATGCCTTATTAATAACTTTACCACACTAAATCATTGAAAATTTGGGTAAGTTTACCAAGTTATAACCTTTTGGTCACTGAAACAAAGTAAGTAAAGCCAAATAATGTTATACTATCAAGTAACTACTACATCTAATTGACTAAAATAAGAAAACCCCATTGAATTAAATTGACAATGAAGAAAGATAGGGTAAATTTTCTATGATGCCTATTTGTTCAAGCAAATACATTACATCTTTAGAAAATGGGGGTAATTTTACCTTATTATAACCTCCTAGGAAATGAAACCAAGTTAGTAAGGCAACATATACTATAATATTGAGTAACAATTACATCTGTTTGATTGATATGGAAAAAAAATCCACCAAATTTCATTGAAAAATAAAAAAAGGTATGGCAAATGTCCTATAATGCAGACAGAGGGGTTCAGATCCACTATCAGTAAGGAAGTGTTTCCTTCCCGTCAGGGGACCATTACTTGCATGGTATATGGAATCACAAAAAAAGATACTGTAAAACTGATTTTTTTCATTTTTACAGCTCAGAACTGTTCACTATTTGAGGGGGGAGAAGATGTGCAAGCAGACTGATAGCTTAGCCGGTAGTCAGCTTCGACACTGTATTCAAGGGGGACCCTGGCTCAAGTCCCAGTCAGGCTGCATATTTTTCTCACCCTTTGACATTTGACTCCCAACAGTTAGTAATAAAACAATGTGAAATTGGCCTTGAAGTTTCATGCCATCACCTATTCCAAAGGGGACTGTGATGGATGGTATAAAACTCAAAGTCCTATTTCACATTGTTCACTGTACCCATTCAAGGACGAATTTCAATAAAGCAGGGGAATATGTAATGGTTCCGAACTGTTCACTATATAGGGAGATGATGCGTAAGCAGCCTAATACAATATAGTTCAGTCGGTTGAGTGGCGGAACGGTATTCCAAGGGTCCCGGGTTAAAGTCCTGGTGAAGCAGCACCTTTCTTTTTTAACTTGTGACAGTAACAAAAAAGGAAGGTATTAGGCATTTAATGTTCCTTAATAATAATATAGCATAATCTCTATAACATATAGTGCATAAAATGTCAATAAATTTCAATTTCAATACTATGAAACATATTTTCTGATGCGCTGCTCTTTTGGTAAATCCATATACTTTACAGTTTACACATGATTCACAAATTATTGGAGTCCAACACTCCTCCCCTCCTGGCACTTATGGATCGCGGTGCATGAGGTTGACAAGTTTCTCCATTTTCCTCATTTTTTTCTCGCTTACAGTTTCGGGCCCAAAATAGAAGTTTATTCTTAATATAACACTTTAATTCATTAAAATTTCATTAGGCTTTTCACACTTCTATAATCGTTCTTATCTGTTATATTAAAACATATTTTATCAATATCTTTTTATGGAATTTAATTTTTTGAAAAAAAAAAGAATAAATATATGCATGTAGTTTTACAGCTGATAATTTTTTCAGAACTCATATAAAAAATCAAATTAATATTTATTTTCCCAGGGAAATTTCATTATACGTTATATCACCGAAAAGCTTTTTTATATCAATCATGTTTGCAAGTATGTTTTATATTATATATATTTAAGAAATAATATATCCCAAATAGTGATTTTATCGCTCAATAACATCACTGTTTGGAGTTCGGATGCGAGGAATTATATCACGATGGTGTAGCCCGATTGATATAATGATGCACATTCGAAAGCCAAATAATGATGTTATCAAGCGATAAAATCACTGATTTGGATATATTATTTCGATTCTAACACGACATCAACAAATAAATGTTGCCGTACTTGATAGTTAATCAAATTTGCGCCTGATTTGTTTCCGTACTTATTTTCAGCGCGTCAGATTTTTAGTGGTTACGTCACGTGTATAATGATTACGTCACATGTCTAAATATAGAATGTCAAACACTGTGCATCTGTTGCATAATAAAACACACTTTCTGTTCTTCTATGTTCAATAGGGTAAATGCGGGTCATGTTAGAATATATTATAACCCATAATGCATGGTATTTATTATATATATTTATCAAATTGAAAAAAAGTGGTTAAAAATTGAGGTTGAAACTTTCAGGGCCGAAACGTCCAGGAGGTGTAAAGTCCTGAAACATATAGATTTAACCCTTGTCTGGAAAATATGTTGGGCTGCCGGTCTGCAATGTATGTTTTCCTTTATTTAAAAAGGTCATGTATTAATTTCGTTTGCCTGTATGTAAATGATTTGATAATTTGATCGCTGATTTGCTAAAGTTACTACCATTCGTTTTATTTTGTTTACGCCAGAAGCGGTGTCGTAGTAATTATTATCTATCTAAGAAATTCCTGGTATAAAGCAAAGTATTTTTTCAGAAATGTGCATAAAGACGACCCTGCTTATAATTTCAATAATCATTTGTTTCAGCTGCCCGACAAAAAATAATATTGTGCCAGGTTGAGTGCATTCGCGGATTGATATCATTACAGCTCTAACCTGGGACATAAGATAAGTTAGTTAACATAAACCTGTTTAAAATACATGAATGGCTAGCTATCATTTAATCAAATCACTAAACGATCTAGCTAAAGTTGTTAAAAATTTATATGATAAGGATATTTTATTAACGTTTAGAAACGTTTTCTATTTTGCGTGCGTAAATTTTAGCGTGCGTATATCGTTTAGCGTATTTCGTTTTGCGTGCGTCTGCGTATTTCGTTTCATAAAGCGTGCTAGTAACGTGCGTTCGTATAGCATGTAACGTTTGTGCGTTTTTTCCGGAACGTGCGTTTTGCGTGTAAATTGGAACATTCACCCTACTGTATCACATACACAAAATAAAGACCGTTTAAAGAGAAATAAGAGTAGTTTTTCATTTACGTGCCTATAGTATAACGCTAACATTTAGCGCGTCTTTACACAATGTTTGTATAACGCTAATGACGTCACTTCAAATTATATGCACGAATGTGCAATACCATATTTACTGAGAGGCAAAATCGGCACCGTAGTGTGATAAAGCATATTAATACATATTAAGCGCATGTCAATAAATTTCAATTTTAAGTGATATGAACAATATTTTCTGTTGTGCTGTCTTTGTAAATCCAATAACTTAACATCACAACCAGTTTCCTTATTTTCCTCATTTCTTTCCTCTCGATTACAGTTTCAGACCTAAAATAAAATTGCGTTCTTAATATTTATACTCATATATTGTAATGCCCTAGAAATTTTACCTTTTTTAGTGATTTCACTGGATTTCAGTATTGTTTATTTCTACTTTCACTTTCGTTTTGAGAAGCTTTTACTGGCGACAAGACAGTAAATATTGCGGTGTCCCAATGAAACATACAGGACATCAACTTAAATCTACGTATTGTGCCAGCAATTTAATCATTCTTGATTCTGGAAGCTTTTCCTTTAATGTTATCCATTTCCCTTAATGTTATCCGTGGTAGAATCCTGTGTGTTTAATCTGTTTTCGTGACTTCTGTCAAAATAGTTAATTCCTTTATTTCACACTCAAGATTATATAGTTCGATTGTTTATGATGCAGCCTCACTTAATATATAGATTTGCCTCATAAATCCATCTGAATTTAATTGTTAGGCTTTAGCACTGTATATTTATGAAACATTGCAATGCATTTTCAATGTCGGCCATGTTGGACTATTACGTAGATTACGTAGTGAACGCAAGGGATAGTTCTTTATCCGATTGCGCATAAAAAGGAACACGTTACCCTAACTATTTTACTTTCGATATTAGCGCATGATAGCTTATAAATATTTCTAAAAATCATTTGTTGAGGCTGTGACAAAAATTAATTTCGGTGCTAGGTTGAGTGCATTTCAGTTCTTACATAAACTCGTTTAAAATACGTTTGTACATTTCTAGCTACCATTACAGTATGATAATCAAAATTTATCACTAAACGATAGATCTACATGTAGAGCTAAAGTTGTTAAAAACTTAAAATGATTACGATATTTTAATAAAGGTTTAGAAACGTTTTCATTTTGCGTGCGTTTTAGCGTGCGTATATCGTTTAGCGTATTTCGTTTAGCGTATATCGTTTTGCGTGCGTCTGCGTATTTCGTTTCGTTTTGCGTGCGTATAACGTGCGTTCGTATAGCGTGTATCGTGCGTTCGTATAGCGTGTAACGTGCGTTTTGCGTGTAAACTGACACGTTCACCCTACTGTAGATGTTTGTCCGTTCAACACAACCGACACAAAAGTTGTGTTATCTTGTTTTGCTACTTTGAAGTTGGATGGTTCAAATATTTCTTCCTACTGTATGATCAATCTTAGCATGTTGCCTGATTTTTAAAATCGTTTTTTGATGGTTTATCTGTGATATGAATTTTTTTCTTGCTTATTGTTTTTTTCCTCAGGTTACAATTATTTGTTACTTCGAGACGATTAACCGTTTTTCACGAAAAGGTACAAAAGAATCGCATAGAAAATTCATAGTAATTGCCTCATTTATACATCTGCGGCTGTTTCAAAACTCTTGACCAATATCAAATTTAAATATTGAAATTGCTAAACTTGGTACACATGGTGTGTTGGCAGTAGCTTGCACTTAACCTTTTTATTAATTAACTGATTTAATATAACTAAACTGAGCCTGTAGCATTTTGAAATCGCCATTTCTTGCGTTCTTTTGGGATCCCGTTTTTCTCTTTTTTATAACTGTACAAATTTTCTTCCAGTACATCTAAGTCGATCAGTCAAAGTGTGCTTGCACTTTTTTTTGACAACTTATCGCTGTCAATATCGATACTTGAATATTTGTATGAACAACAGATTGATCGATGAAAAGGCAATTCTGCAGAGAATGAAAACACCATGGGCTATATTTAATACCTTGCGTTAATTGTATAGTTTTTTATGTGTCAATGTTATGCCATTCTATCAAAATCAAAGTTTTCCTTCAGCAAACACCTGAGGTCTTTCACTACCAGTAAGGCTGGAACGCCGCCATATGACCTATACTGTGTCGGTGTGACGTAAGCCCCAATCAAACAAACAATAAAACTTTCAACACAAGTAATTATGTGTATCATAACAATGGGTTCAAACTTGCGGAACTAATTATTTTGGAAAACTTAGAGGGCGAACTTGTATAAGGTTTCGTATTCAATAATAGTAATGTTCAATTTTAATCTTTGGTACGTCAATAACGGACTAAGGGTTATATCAAAAACATTTGGGACACGAATTTGATATATCCTTTTGATTTTCTATTTTGTTGCATACCATCTAAATTTTTACTATCCAATACCCCAAAGACGTTATTCTAAATTATAACAGAATAATGTAGGATAATCTCAACAAAAAAGCATGGACATATAAATATTTTGAATATACATGTTTCATAAAATCTTGCAGTAAGTAAGTTCAATCCTGTTTGTATCTAAGACATTGACAGATGACAAGTAGACAAGGCGTGGTTATCTGTTCCCTTTTCCGGAAGATCACGCTAGCTGTAAGGTGGTTATATATATTAAGGAGTACACGTACCTTGTTAACGTCAGTTTTTGTGCAATGGCTCCTTTAAGGCACTTTGAAGAAGTCCGACATAAACAATATCCTGTTCATGCTGTAGTTGATAATTTCATTCTTTTTGGCGATAAATCCTGTCCATGTAGTGATAAGCCACAAACAATACAAAACGACTGGACATATAATCTGCACAAATGATATTAAATTAAATCATTTTAATAATAATAGCATGTACTTGCTTAATTTAATATATTTTATCATTTGTGTATTTATCAATAAATTATTATGATCTATAACACGATTGGTTGTGAGTTTGTTTCTATATTTATAAAATGCGGCACAATCATAACCTAGTCATATTTCTGTCTGCTCAGCTAGTATCATGATACTGCATGTAGATTGTTAGCAAAGTGACGTATCAAAATTGAAATAGTATTGAAGAACTTTGTATTAGCTTTGTTAAGATATGTTTCAAAATGTGATTGGAAGAGACTGTAAGAGGCGGCACTAATATCTTTGAATTGGTATTCATTCATTTTCATCCCACCTTCAACCACAACATACACATAATTAAATTACAGGACGTTATGCAGATTCTACCTTTTTAATGTGCAAAAACAATATAACGATGTAGTGCCATTGTATTGCGAATTGATTTTCTTATTTATTGATATATTAAGTGAATAAACACAAGTTGGTTAAGAATGCAAAGTAAAAGATTTATAGCCCCAGACAAGACATATTTTAAACGTTTATGTTTAGTTTGAGCGATAGAAATATTGCTTAATATTTCATGTTGCCATTCAAAAAAAAAATTAAATGAGACTCGATTACTTTTTCAATGTTAGAATAACACGGGGCTGCTTTAAAAAATATGCGAGCCTGGCGTTAAGGCTTAAATGCATAAAATGATTAAACACATCGGAATATCTAAATTGGTACGAAAGCAACACTATTGAGTGATGTCCCATCATATTCTACAAAAAATAGTGCGTGACGAACTTATAGGATATACAATTCAATTCTTACGGAAGAATTTCCAGTAAGTAAGTTCAATTCCCTTTGTATCCAATACATTTACAGTTGACAAGCAGATAAACATGTTTATCTGTGGTCGTTTACGGAAGATCCTGTTAGCTGTAAAAAATGGTTGAAATGTCGCTTCATCATTTCTTCAAAGTGGCTAAACGTATGTCTCATAAATGGAAATTACCTTCACTCACGAACACAGAGAAGGCAATGATATATGTTTTCTCAGATAGAGAGGTTATGGTATAGAATGTTGATCGTATTATGCTGGAGAATGGTTTGCAAAAAGAAACACAAAACAAATAGCACATACAAATTTGAATAGGCTTAATTAATTTAAAGGAAAAACAAAAAGACGCGGAAAGCTCAATGAAGGTTGTTTTTCACCAAGACAATGTACTACTCATAAGTATGTCATTGACATTGCCGTCAGTAACGACCATCATGTGTAGTTAGCTTTGTATATAGATCAATTAGCCAAGATTTTTTACAAAACCAAAATTATGCTTTACCAATTGCCAAGTTTTTCCAAACACAAATTTAAATTAATAAGCCAATATCATAATATCACAAGGATGTCTTGAATTTAATTTAAAGCGTTTTTCTCATCCAAAGGACACATAAATCGAATAAATAAGAATGTGTGTATAAAAAAGATAAGCAACTTTTGTGAAGTGACATAAATTGATAAAAACAATTTATCATTTAAAAATGTGATTATTATTTTTCCAAAATGTATAAAAATACGCATTTATCTACCTACACATTGTCATAATATTAACTTTACCTCATTGTGAGTTCACCTTACTAAACATAAAGCGGTTGGTCATGTGTTACTGGATTATGTTCAGGGGATCGTCCATTGAATGTTGCTTTTCTCTGTTAACATTGCTCTCGTATTTCTTTCTATTCATTGAAAGTGAAATCAAATTCTTGTTAACACATTTGCATACGTATGAGAGTATATTCGGTAGTTATTACCAATCGATAGGAACTCTGTCATAAAAATATCACAGGCATGAAATGATTTGGCACATTTGTCTTAAACACACATTTTTGTTATGAGCATAAATAGGTCTTTGATGCAATGAAGTGGCTAAACCCATCATCTGTATGTTGATTATTTTAAAGACGTGGGCCGAAAAATATTTAAATGACGTTGACCTAAGGTTTGAAGAAAAAAGAAGATGTTTATTGACAGTCATAGTATAAGAATCAAATCGGTCAAATTCCTGATCCGCTGCTTTTTGGCAATTTATAGATTATAGATGTTAAGTATTTTGTTTGGAAGTTAAGATATTACTTTGTTTACATTTCGATACTTTAATAACAAACTATTTTACATTTATCGTTACTTTCTATAATTTATAAGCATCCAGAAAACTCTAAAATCATCATTGAAACTTTACAGAATTCATGTTTGTCCTTGAACAGTACATTGATTTTCACATTATTTATATGAAATATAAATTTTAACATATCATAACATTCCAAAGAATGTTCAGTATTATTTATTATTCGTATGTTTTCAAGATGATTAAATATGAATTTTCATAAACGAAAATGACTGATATTTTATTGGATGTTTTCTAGGACAAAATGTAAGAATATGACACATCCTCTTATGGAACTTAAAGATTCATTTATGAACAATTGTAATATGGGTTCCTGTATAAACATGAAACATTAATATGACTCATTTCTTAATTATTAGTAAATCATTATTTAATCAAGAACATGTAACATGTCAATCATGAAAAGAAAACAGCTTTAAATGAAAAAAAAACATTCACAAAAGTAGCTTATCGTAAAGATTGGAAATGATAAATTTCCCTTTACAAAAATGATACGACAATGATCATAAATTTTAGTCTAACTTTACAAATATTTCAACAGAAATAAAAAAATCTATGCGTCATAGAGTCATATGGTGCTTAATGAGTACCGTTTTGAAACTTAATCGGACGACAGAATAAAGAAATGAACATTTGAAAACAAGTATGGGCTTTTGTGTGCATTTAAAATATAATCCTCAAAACATATGAAAGACCGGCAAACCTAAAAAAACACACAAAAAAACAACAACAAAAAACGGATATTAACGATAAATCGAGTACAAACATAAGCAAAATAAAAATTCCATTTGTTTTTAAAGGCGCTATTTTGTAAACAATTTATCAAATGATAATTAAGCATTGTAGTGTCTTAAGGTAGATGATTTTATATTTTAACTAGAATCACAAAAAACGGTTTCTTCAACCATAAAGCGACTATAACAGTGACAACATTTATATTTCAAAATATATCATTTTCAAACCCGATGAGGGAAAATATTGTACTTATTTGAATTAAGGCATACTGAGTTATCTGTGGTCATTGCGATGATATTATTTCATATGTACATCTGAAATGGAAAGATTTGAGACATGATTCCAAAGGAGAAATTCAAAAAGATTTGTTACAGAACATAAACACTGGCAATGGATTTAAAAGAACCTAAAATGGTTACAATTATTTTACAAGTCATTCTTTTGTAAGTAACAATAACTAATATTACAAAGATTTATAAGAACTCTTCGTTATCTGGCACTATTGAACTGAGATTTTGTTACGTAATTAAATTTCCTCGGTAATTAAAAGTTCGCGACGTCTTAACTTAAAATATGTGTAGGCAGGCATCACTTATTTCAGACATGAGCTATAGTTTAACTATGACGATATTGCGATAGAGTTTGAAGCTTATGGCTATTTTAGTTTCGAATCTGGCTTATTTTTGATACATTTTCATGACACCTTTCCACTATCTTAAATATGTATTGCTAGAAATTATATACCTTACCATTTCACCCGGTATTGCTGCAAAAATTAAAAAAATATATAAAGACGTATCTATTTAAAAAAGACGACTTTTGGGTACATTGCTGATTTCATCTTACATTTCGTAAATATAAAATCGTTGCAGTTCTACTTACAATTAGGCTATCGTACAGAAATTTCAAAGTCGTATCAACATTACACCAAATATATTGAAAGTAATAGTTTCAAAGTAGACATATGCGCGGAGATTAAAAGGTACCATGCAATTTTAAAATTTCCATATAATGATAATTTGTACTTAAAAATATCAAACTCAAAATGATGACATTTATTGCTTGATGTTTTTTATATAATGCACACTAAACGTTTGCAGCACAACAAACAGGGAAAGATATTTTGTACAAAATACAGAAATATAAAAATTACCCAAGGCCCGGTTAAAGTTATTGTCAGGAGCGTTGCAATAGTAAATCAACAGGCGCAACGATTTTTTTATTTTTTTTTTCACGAGAAAAATCACACCGGATTGCTTTTATTGACTGTGGAAAATATAAAATAAAAATTTATTTGGTATCTACAAGTTTGCTACCGTACTTAAATAATTAATTATCAAATTATGATTTAAAAAATATCAACTTTCAAATAAGGTAAAAATACACTTTAACGATTAAAGTGTACCAATGAATATAGGAGACGAAATCGTTAAAGTGATCAGATTTTGACATATGACATTTTGACGGTGTTAACCATTTGAAACCATTCATCCGAGGAACATACGATACGGTTGTTATTTTAGGAAACATAAGATCACATTACTATTGACCAAAAGTATGAACAATGTATTGTGTTTGCACTGCAATTAGAAATAAATTAACAAAAATTTTCTTTTAAAGAATAGGGCACGGGTTTCCCGGGATAAAGGGTTTTTTTTAACTTATTTTACGTACATACCAGTGTTGAAAATACTATATTTCATTCGGGTTATTATAGAAATCTAGTTTTAACCGTTTTCACGCGAGTAAGTATTATGTATGAAATATTAAGACTTGTTAATATCAAGATATATAATGAAAATAAAGATGAATTTATATAAATGCAAATTTTTGTTGCCCATCCTTGTCAGTAATCCTAGTTTTCTGAGTAACTATTATCGTTTTGTGTCGCTTTACTAACACAAAATAATTATTGATTGCTAACAAGTATTTCAGCTTTTATGATTAACTTATATAGCGTTTGTCATGACCAGAGCTGCATTACTGGTACTGGTACTGCAGTAAGATAAGATAAGATAAGATAACTGTCAATGAAATAAAAAGCAGCCAAGATGGAATGAGAAAATCCTTTGATTCGAAACTTGACAGAATGAGAAATGAATTCATGACAACAATCGACAGCAAAATGAGAGCATTACGCGATGAAATTGGCATGGATATCAGTCAAGAAAGCAACCGTATAGATCAGCTTACGGCACGCTTGCAAACTATGCAGACACGACTGGACTCTGTTGAACAGGCACATGGCCCGAAACATGAACACTGATAGCGAAGGTCAGGGTGGTGTTTCCATGGCTACCCAGGTGGTGATAGCAATGACTCAGATTTATGTATAATAGCTAGCGGGATACCATATCAAGAGGGCGAGAACCTTCTGGAGAAGGTCAGTGGGTATCATTAGCCGCATTGGGTATCGATGTCTCGTCCGCCGTTGACATTACAGGAGCTACACGATTTAAGTCACGTATTCCGGGAAGGGTCGGTCATGTGAAAATCAGTTTCCGTAACGTACGCCAAAAAAATACTAGTTCTCAGAAAACAAAATGGCATTGCAAAGACTCTGACACCACAAAGACATCTACCTTAAAAGCAGTAAATCCACGCAGAAAGGCTCATAGAACTCAATGCAAGAACTCTACTCCGCCAGCTGCCACAAGGAAATAAACTTTCGCGTCGATGCCAACGGACGTATTCGTGCACGTCAGGGTCAGACCGCACCACTACAAAATGAACGCTCGCAACATGAATAGGAGACCTCCCGGTCCACTGGGTCCATAAGACTTGCACATATTAATGTATGTGGATGGACTAAAGAAAATCATATGTTACGCGAAAGCATTGTACGCGCAATAGACGCTGACGTAACGTCAATTTGTGAAAACGCATCTTAGTGATCAAAACGTTATCAATATGCAAGACTATATGTGGTTAGGATTTAATAGAATGGATATTCATCGTGATGCTCCGAAATCATCAGGCGGCGTGGGATTACTTGTGAAAGCATGGGTTTGTGAGGACTATAATATTAACGTGGTAGACAAAACGTATGACGGCATTATGGCCGTAAAATTTACTCATAAAGAAACGGACTTTGACTTTATGGTGTTCTCATGTTATCTTCCTCCTGAAAAGACTCAACCAGAGGTCGTGATGCCCAGTCATTTTACGCTCATTTACTGGCGCAGATCTACTTACACAACGAGTGTGATAGTATATATTTATCGCTGCAGATTTCAACGCTAGAATCGGGGCCCTATCTGATGTAATTGACATTTGTGATTCAACACCTGCACGAAATGCATAGACACTAGCATTAATCAGCACGGACATGATTTTCCTGGATTTTTTAACCGACTCTAAATTTTGTGTACTTAATGGTCGCTTCGATGAAACGAACAATAATTTTACCTCAATTTCCCGTAAAGGAAAATCGGTTGTAGACTATATTTGTGTTCCGCACGATGTTCTCGTGAAGTGTAAGAATTTTACGGTATTAACTGTGCAGTCTATTGTTGACACGCATTCCTTGCACGGATTACTCGGGGCAAGATCCAAGTTACCAGACCACTCTGTTTTGATAACAGATTTTGAAACAGACTATAAAGATCATAGACCTTCAGACGAGACGACCCCCAGCAAAGCCCGTTATAATCTGCGGCGAATGCCTGAGGATTTCATGACCAGCGAAATGTCTAGACAGGCAATCACGAATATAATAACTGATATTGAAAGAGCGCGAGAAAATCAAGATGATATTGACTGTATTTATGACAAACCTATGCTGCGCAATAAAAAATGAAATGGAGGATAAAATACCCAAATACGGAAATTACTAACCGGACTAATAAACGCTTTAAGCACAGAAAACCGTACTGGAAGAGGAACTTGCAAACACTGTGGAACTCTATGCGTATCGCAGAAAAATGAATTCCTTAAATGCCGATCGGATAACCAAACAAAGGACGCGCCTGCGTGTTAACTATACAAATGCCAGAAATATATTGACAAATGCTTGAAGCAAACTGAACGGTTTTATAGGAAGGTCAAGGCACTCGACATCGAGGAAATGTCGACATCAAAAACCCTAACGAGTTTTGGCAAAAATTCAGCAACTTGGTCCGCGTAAAGACAAAAGTATTCCGGTTGAGATCGTGGATGGTAGCGGAAACACGATTAAGGAAGGAACATGTGGTTTTTGAGCGGTGGAGAAACGACTTCTACAACCTGTATAACTGCAATGAAAATAATGAATTCGATGAAATACATTATGATCGAGTGAAAATTCACAAATTGTTGCTCGAGAATGATATGAGTGACCCATTATACGAGTCAAACACAGAACTCAATTACAATATTACACCACAGGAAATAATGTGTATAGTGCAAAAAGCGAAAAGTGGATCAGCATGTGGGAATCGACGAGATCCCCTTATGATGTACTGAAAAATCCTGTGTTATAGAGACAATTCACCATCTATTTCAACCGTTATTTTTGACTGGGCAGTATTATACCCTCTGCGTGGCGAAAGGCAGTTATTTTGCCCAATACTGAAAGACCCTAATTCCTGATAAGCGTGTTCCCAATGCAAACTACCGCGGTATCAGTCTGTTGTGTTGTATTAGCAAACTGTACACATTCTTTCTTGAAACAAACGTACGTGTCTTACAGGTTATTTTGGAAAATAACGACATTCTCGCAGACGAGCAAAAACGGATTAGAAAGCAACGGTCATGTGAAGACCACGTGTTTTACGCTAAACAGTGTTTATACGGAACAATAAATCAGTGTTCACAGCCTTTATTGATCTTAAAAAATGTTTTGATTACATATAGATAGAGACATGCTACTATACAAACTGTTGATAAATAACATAGACGGCAAAACTGTATAACTCGATTAAAGAATATATACGCAAGCTTCAGTGTCGTGCATACGTATAAATAACAAAGCTTACAGACTGGTTCAGCTGCTTGTACAGGCGTGAAACAAGGCTGCAATTTGTCCCCGACATTGTTCTCCGTATTCGCTAATGATCTTGCACGTGAAATCAACGACCTTGACCTTGGAGTAACGATTGGTGACAGTAAACTTTTCCTTGTTAATGTACGCAGACGAATATTGTCTTAAAATGGCGGATAGTGAGGAGAAATTACAGTCCATGTTAGACACTGTTAGTAGCTGGTGCCAACGCTGGAGAGTACTTATCAATGCAGATAAATCTGAATGCTTGCATTTTCGCAAGGGCCGGGCAGCAACGAAACGATAGTGACTTTGAATTCAAAATCGGCAACAGTACTCTGGAAACAGTTGAAAAATACAAATACCTAGGGGTTATATTCCATGAAAAGAATGACTTTACTTTAAAACAGTGAATCTCTTGGTAAAGCAGCCGGTCGAGCTCTCGGTGGCATCATTAACAAGATACACAAAGTTGGAACCTGAAAGACTTTGGCTTCAAGTCATACGAAAAATTGTATCTCTCCTGTGTTGTGCCTATACTGGACTAATTGCCTCATCAGTATGGGGCTTAAGAAATATCAAGCAACAGACAATGTCCAAAACAGAGCCATGCGTACTTCCTTGGTGTCCATCGCTTCACGCCTATTTTTGCGATGGTTGGTGACACTGGGTGGATACCTAGTGTTCACAGACGATGGGGAAATATTCTGCGACTGTGGAATAGATTAATATTGATGGACGATTCGAGAATTACAAAGAAAGTGTTTAATATTGACTACGCTAAATGCAACAATAAATTGGTCTTCCGACATAAAACATGTTATGACTACACTTGGATTAATCTCAAAATACGACAATAGAACAGTTATCAACTTATCACATGCTTACGGTTTAATAGTGACCAAAATATTCAAATATTTGGTCAGAAGATGTCCAAACAGTGCCAAAACTAAGAACTTACCGAATATTTAAAGACAGCTTTAAATGCGAAGACTATGTATTGTTGAACTTGAACAAGAACGAAAGATCGATACTGTGTCAATTTAGAACTGGTATTCTACCGTTAAGAATTGAAACAGGACGTTACATTGGAGAACAGCCTGATCAGAGATTATGTAGACTTTGTACCTCGAATCGTGTAGAAGACGAGAAACACTTCCTTTTTCAGTGTGAACAGTATAAAGACTTGCGTGAAAATACGTTCAGAACTCTTTTTGATTTCGTTAACGATCCTCTCATTGACATGAATCAGAGACTATCTTATATTGTTTCAAACTACCCTAGAAAACTTGCAAAATTTCTTATATCCGCATACCTTAAAAGAAGAAGTATCTTGTTCTCTTAGTATTCAATTAACCTTGATAACTAATTTTGACTTAAACCATTATATACTTATAGTCTTGTATATGTAATTAAAATGAACCCATTTTGCAATGAATGTGTGTATAATATAATTATGTAATATTGTAATTCAAAGTTTTCTTTGTTTCACTATATGTCTGTGTCCGTACTATTATTGAAACCATACCTCTTTTTATATACATAAACACGATATATTTAACGCAAGTTCAGTAACGTAATATTGTTGTTATTCGAATATTAAATAGTGTGTGATCACTCTTTCACCAGTTCAGTAAACACAAATTTCTAAGTGATATAAACTTTCAAAAGTAAATTGTTTTCCAAATCCCAACCTTCTCAGTAACGAGTGTTGTATATGTAATTTAAATGTATATAATGCTATGTACTTGAATAATGTATATATATGTATTATTGATAATTACAATATTTGTAATATGTCGCCTAAATTATATATGTATAATAATAAGCACATTAATTGTAATATGTCGCTCAAAGTACCTTTTTACATAGTAACTAATGAGTTGTTGATATTTGATAACGTAAGAAAATATATTACCAGTATTTTGTACATGTACTTCAGATCATCCTATGTATAAAAGAAGTAACTTTGTTGAATTATGTAAATAATGACATCATTGATTTCCCGGTGACATATAGGCCCAAAGGGCCGGGTGCCTTTTCTTTCATCTGTATATTATGTATCTATGTCATTTATGCACATGTCACGATAATAAACTATATCTCATCTTATCTTATCTATTCACAATCTGTCATAATGTAAACATCAATCATATTACAAATACCAACCATATTATATCATTCTACTCATTTATCATCTAACATTATCCAAATATTATGATCTTACACCCTCAAATTAGCTACCATCTTACATCATCCATATATCTACCATCTAATATAATCCTAATATCAATTATATGACATAATCCGAATACCCACAATATTACATCGTTCAAACTATCATCATACTTCATCTTCCAAATATCCATCATCCAAATTTTTACAATTTATAACATCAAAATGTTTCACCATTTAATATCTTCCAAATATCAATCTCCTTACATCATCAAGATAGTAACCGTCTAATATCATCCAAATATCCACCATCTGACATCATCCAAATATCCACCAACTAGCATCATCTAAATATCCATCATCTACCTATATCTAAATAGCAACCATTTTACATCATCCTAATATCCGACATGTAATAACATCCATATATCAAACCTCCTCCATCATCAAAATATTCACCATCTAACATGATAATAATATCAACCATTTAACATGATCCAAATATCAATTATCTGCATCATCCAAATATCCGCCAGTATACATCATTCAATTAGCCAACATCTAACGTCTTCCAAATTTCAACCCTATAACACGATCCAAATATC
The DNA here is from genome assembly GCF_026571515.1 of Ruditapes philippinarum. NCBI lineage: Eukaryota > Metazoa > Mollusca > Bivalvia > Venerida > Veneridae > Ruditapes > Ruditapes philippinarum. Next base: position 23,321 of record NW_026857893.1, on the reverse strand, counting down.
AATTATTTTAAATCATCTATAAATCAAACATCTAAAATCATCAAAATAGCAACCATTTTACATATTGTTAATTTTAACCATTTTACATCACACAATCATCCTACATCATCCAAATGCCTAACATAGATGTCATCAAATATCCTCAAACTAGCATAATCCAAAAGTCCAACACCTTACACAATTCTAATATTCACCTTATTACATAATCTAAATATTTACCACCTTTCATCATTGAAATTTTTCCCACCTAACATCATCTTAACGTCTACCATTTAACATCACCCAAATATCCCAAATTTACTACCAAATAAATAGCATCATCTAAATATTCACTATTTAAATCGTCAAAGTATCCACCTTTAAACATCATCTAAATAGCTAGTCTTCCATTTCAATCATCCAAATATTCACCATCTACCATAATCCAAATACTCTCAATCTTATATCATACAAATATTCACCATCTAATATCATCGAAATATCCACTACAATGTGTATTACTTCATCTAATTATTCATCATATAACATCATATAACAATTCACTGTATTAAATAGTCCAAATGTCCACTTTTTTTTAACAAATAACCCTCTTTAATCATTCAAATAACCATTTTGTATTTATTTTAATAGCAACCATCGTACAATGTCCAAATAACCACAATGTACATCATCCTAATATTCATTATCTTAAATTATCCAAATATTCATCATCTAACATCTCTCCACTCAAATATTTACCGTATGACATCATCCAAATATTCACCATCTAACATTATCAATATTTTTACCATATTATCATTAAAATTATTCACCATCTAACACTATCAAAATATTCACCATTATAGCAACATCTAAATATCTATTAACTTCCACCGTCCAATTAACTACCATTGATTGATCTGAATAATTTCATATTATTTTCATCAAAAGATCAGTAACAAGTTATATAAAAACAATGTTTTAAAGAAATAATTGTTTATATCACCATTTTCTTATGTTTATAATCCTAAATTTCAACCTGATTGTGTTTGGTTTTGTTCAATAGATGCTGCTGTAACAGAGATAGGACAAAACAAGAAGAACGAAAATGGCACAGACGCAAGAAAATCGTGTCTACCTTTTTCGTTTACAAATTCTCATCATAGATGGAGGTCTCCTTGTTCTAAGAAATATAATTGACCAGACTCTTACTACTCAAGGCGTAACTCTAAGTGCTTGTTTGAATCAAGAAAGATCAACAATTACACGTTTGAAAAGCCGAGGCATCATAACACAGGAACAATATGATATATTGTTTCCAATAGGTGGACATGTCCCAACTACGTCAGAAATGGACCTTACGCTAATCATTTTTCTTCTAAGAAGCTTGAGGTGTTTTGGACTGAATAAGAAATTTGACTGGAAGGCAAAGCCTATATCAACCGATGTATCAATTGAGGCAGATATTTGTCGCTTGAAGGCTCATCGAAATGAAGTAAGTACGCTTTAAAAAGACATTATTATATGAAAGCTTTAATGTGATAGAAATTGACATTCTTTTACTGAAATACAAGTCAAATGATCTATAACCATATCTTATCAGGCCAAATCTGCATTGCTTTAAAGTCTATATCATATTATTTTTAATTGAGTACAAATACATTTACCAGAATATCAACGTGCTTTTATATAATTGTATCCTTTGTAATTTTCATTGATTTATTTCAAACTCTTTCCATGTGTTGTACTCTCGTAATTACAGAATACCATTTATATAACGGAAATTACACTTACAAAAATATTTGAGTGAAACTGCCTCTACTTTTTATCTAAGCGATAGTTGAAATACAAAATTTGAAGTGAAGTTAGCACGACACTGCAATACTTCAATATTATTTCATTTTGATAAGTCATATTTGAAACCATTTTTCAATTTCCCTATGGTAAAATAATTCTTGAAACAAAATGATCCCTCGGAAGCATTAATCACAACAAAATAAAAAGAGAATGGCAGACTCGGTTTGATTGAGTCTGTACATGAGGGATAATGAAAATGTGCAACATCCCTCCCCCTCTAGCACCGGGCTGAGCGGAGCGGTACTCAATTCTCAGCAATCGATAGTGCTGGCATCAATGATCCCAAAGGACCAGAAAAATATAACAACACTGAAAATGTCATGTTTGAAACTGTCAATTCCTTCAAAACACAGGAGCTTGCATTGTTTTGTGTTTTCACTTAAACACGGGTTATTTGATTTTTTCCAGATAAGCCATAAAGTACAAACGACTGATATACAAGCAAATGACTTTGTAACTTTGTGGAATGACATCGAGCAGGTAACCACATAGCATTTGCAATAATTTATATGGATTGTCCACTAAAAACCCTTTGACAATTTTCCCATAGAGTAATATACAGTATACTATTTAAAATATTTTCAAGTACATCTTTGAGTAAAAAGAGAAATACAGAACCACATGCAATTAGTTTAACACAATATTACGCTCAAATTTGGTATTATAAAATATTGTTAACTGCGATCAAGTCTCTTTTTTAAAACCAAATAACCATATTGATTGTTCAAAGAAGTACAAAATGAGAATACATTATAAGTTTTTAACTCTTCGCAGTTTAATTTTTAAGAACGTACCAAATTAATTTGACAATTAATAGAGAATATAGCCACAAAAACATAATTTGTGCTTTCTCTTATTCAGATTTATCACTTTCAGAATGAACTTCCTAGGTTCAAATCAACTTCTGCAACTATTTGTTTTTTTACTAAAAAATAAGCATGTCTTAAAGGTACTAGGCCCTTAATGGAAATTTTAGTATTTGTTTTCAAAGGGCAATAATTTTAGTAGGACAGATATTTCTTTTGAAATTTGAACAATTAAGAAACTAATGATTTAAACGAACGGATGAAACAGCTTTTAGTGATATGAACCCGAAAGTATGCTTTTTCTCTATATGATTACTTTTAAGGGTAGGAAACTCAAAGCTGTAAGAAGGAAATTCAGATCAATATTCATTCCTTAATTGCTTTTGTTTATTTACTCCCTTTCATGGTGTAAAACATTTCTGAAATTATATGAAACAAATTTTATCATATTGTTGCTAATGCTTATCTCCATCTTTGAAAAACAATGTGGTATCTTTTCTCATTGAATCGTAGCGAAATATATTGATATATGTTTTAAACTTTGCACTATACAATGTTCATGGTAAATCTCTTCACAAAATAAAAGTTTCCTTTTCTGCTTGAATTAATTTTGCAAATATCACCAATCAAATTAGCGGGCTTTTTTATCAATGCTGGTTACAATCCAGTGATAAAGGTCTGAGGCATTTGCATACTTGCTATCAACGTTATCAATAAAATCATTCTTCCTCTATTTGAGGAAAGACTTAACGTTCCAATCGAGTACAATTGAGTGCTATATTTCATTCATATTTGCATTTGCGTGTGTTTGCTTTCCGATTTATATCAGTTTTAATTAAACTGTATTCGTTGCATTAGTCATAAGTTTATTCTCACCAGCTTCCGGTCACACGACTAACCGAAATACCGAAACACTACCGAAATACCGGAATAACCCTGGAATACCCGATAATAGATATAAGAAAGTCAAAATGCCTATTAATGATAGATTAAAGAAGTCGTTACACTCCCGATATTTCCATGGAGCCGGAATACCGCAGGTTTAAACCAAAATAACATCTATTTGTTGCTTTGAAATCGTGTTTTAAAACAGACTGTTGTCTGGAAAACCCAATCTCTCCAAATCCTTGTACGACCTAGAAAAAGGGACAATTCAAACGACTGAGAAGTGTTTCATTACAAACCGGCGGAGACTCACGGACAATTTGAAAAGACGAAAACTGTTATAATTTGGAATTTAAAATTGCAGATACAGACAACATATTTTTTGTCTTTGTTAATAACTCAAAAAAAGAAAATAATATCAATAATAAAAAGAACGGCAAATTATACAATACACACTGACAATTAGGTTAATACGAGAATTATGACACAAAGTATTTAATTGAGTGATTATTGATTAATTTCACCTCATTATTACTATCAGGTATTTCGACTTTTTTATATCTGTTATCGGGTATTCCGGGGGAGGGGGTATTCCGGTATTTCGGCAGTGTTTCCGTATTTCGGTTAGTCGTGTGAGGATCTTATAATCAAAGTTGATATTTTCTCTTTAATATCCGTTTTAGATACTTGTTCGACTAAGTTCTCCAGCTCTGAATATTCAGCAAACATTTGCCGATTACAAAACCTGCCCTCTAGATCCAAAAGAAGAGAAAAGGGTTCAAGAAGAAATAAAAAAGTGGAAGGACTGTGAAGCCGATTTTGATCGACTAAAAGAAGAGATGACAGATGTAAAAGTAAGGGTTACTGAAGAAGAGAAAAATCAAGAGGAGATCAAAAGACGACTAGATGAAGGTCTGCTATTTGATATATTTTGATCATATTTAACAACAAAAGATGATTCTTTACCATTCAATATGTAGAATGATAATGTTTAGGAGTACATATTTCAACATATGACTAATGAGCTTAATGAAATAAAGAATCATACTATTCAATTCTGAGATATATTGTATTGTGATGAGAAATCAATGAGGAAAACACACAAGAAAAATAGCTAATTACACACAGCTTGGTTATGTCTCTGTACATTACTAGCAAGCTTTAAAGCAAAGCGGAATAATACAATTTTAAATAGCCACTGGTTTCTTTACGTATTACATTAACCTTTAATATAATCGATTATTAATCGTGTTAATGACGTACGTGACATCGGAATTTACAAATGACCATTCTTCAATAAATTATAAAAAACAGTTTACGGAAAATTAAACAAGTGCTTGTCTACTACTACCGCTAACTACAAATGCTTTTAAACGCACAAGATTTAAACACCATATTTCATCTATAAAACTGTAAATTTCTTCCAAAAATAAATAACAATTGATACGGGGAATATTGTTGTTGTTTTTTTTAAGATAGTGAATGTGTTTTTTTTATAAAATCTAGTTTCAGACGAATAGATGATAGATAATGCATGTATAATAAACAATTATAAGGACATATACTGATTTCATTCGTACCTATTTGATTACAGATAAAAATAATGAAGGTGTCTCCTCTATGCTGACAGAGGAGGATAAATATCAAAAACGCAAAAAGGGTAAGTAAATAATAACATACTTCCTTATTAAACACTCAAACAATAAGGGTTAGTAGATATTGATTAACCTCTTTATTAAACAAGAAGTGTAAGAATATATTCATGTATACTGTACCTGTATATATAGCCAGAAATGTAAGTAAATAATTGTTTACCTCTTTATTTAGCCAGAAGTGAAAAGTTAAATATTTTGCTTCTATATTAAGCAAGAATTATAAGAAAATATCGGTGTACTTCAATATTAAGTCTGAAGCGAAAGAACATAATTCGCATAAAACGCAGTTCTATGAAGCACTATGAAAAATAGAAAGCGACTATAAACGAATTTAACCTACTAATGTCCAGAACATAACTATATAACTAACTGCATATACATTGTATATAAAATGTTTAAAATTGATAACTTCAGGATGTTATCCTTTCTCTGTTTCAATATTATGGACATGAACACCTATATGCATAGCTTTAATTTTCTAACTTTCATTTTTACGAAAGGTTACTTAATTAACAATTAATATAGAAAATAATAATTAGTTTAACACAGTGATTAGAAGATTCCTGTAGCAGAATACCTGTAGGTATGTACTAACTGAACAAACTAGAAAGTCCAGTCTAAGGTATATAAAGCCAGTAAAAAAATATATATCAATATTCACTCCTCAGGGCCTCTATGCCTTTGATGACCTTACAATTGGTAAATTTTATACAACAAAAATAGTAAGTAATACCTAAGATAGACAGAAAAGGACAAATATTTTTGTTAACATGAGTTACTTCCCCTTAAAATAAAGAAAACCTGAAACCCAAAAGAAAACCCTAAACAGCAAAAGTATGAAAATTTGCAGGATCAGTTTTATTAAGCCATGCAAAGTAATGGTTTTCATAATAAGTTAGATGGCCATATGACAGCAGTTATTGCAGAAAATCGGATAGCTTTCAAAATTCGATACGGGTACACTTTGTAAAAACAATCATTCTGTGCAATAGATAAACGTAATAAGGATAAAATCAATAGGCTAATCGTGTACAACATATCCAGTACCAATCTTAATACTCATTTGCAGGTGGACGAACATTTTGAAAATATATAAATGAATGAAAAAGAATTCGGCACCAATTAGACCACAACGATATCCGAAACCCGGGTTTTAGTATTGCCAATAAAGCTTAGGGACAAGCTGTTAAACTGAGCCTGCAAATTCGTGAAAATAATATCACAATGCACATGCTTTTTACATAAAGCTATTAGATACAAATATAACAATATATTAGTTTACTTGATTTTTACGAATCAAAATAAAACTTATTAACACAACATGACATTAACTGCTAATAATAACAGCTCCTTCCATAGGCCAAAATAAAAGGCATTCCATAAGAAAAGACGCCGCTCAACGGCGTCGCCATTGAAATTCATCCTCAATTATTAGCTTATCACACAGTTCACATATTCTATTTTTCCTCTCAATATTTCTTTGTCTTCCATATTCGATATTCAGACAATGCGACGGCATTCTTATTTTTGATATTATTTGTCTATGTTTGAAATTATTTATTTTCATAAGATACACAGATAACTGTAGACCCTTTTTCAGTTCTATAAACAAAGTCAAATTTGGCTATTATCCATTCGAATTCTACATTGTGTAATAAAATTGTCAATCAGTTTAGTTTTTAGAACGTGTAAAATACAATTGTATTAACAGATGTTGGAAATAGCCAAACCTCAGCTAACCCTAATTGAGTCAGTAACATTTTAATATTATATAACTAATTTTTTCACCATTTTGACAATCCAACAACAGTTGTTTTTATACAGATTCTCTGTAATTCAATTTTCACTTTTTAACCAGTATTTTACAATACGTATTTTCCAATAATATTTACATGCATTGGAAATCGGCCTGTTTCAAAATAACCAGCAGCATTACAAGTTGACAATTTAACATTTAACAGTCTCTTTGGGACTTTGCCCATGAAGTCTCTGAAGACATTCTGCATTAATAAATCCCCATATTTAACATGATTAACATAATAAAGATGCAACATATGCGTCAAATAAATTGAGTTTAATTTTCACCGGTGTTTCCATAACCTTCGTTATCGTATGCAGGGAGTTTACAGCTTTCAACGCTTTGCCTGACAGAGTGTTTATACCACGTTTGAATAGGCCATTACCTGAAACCACAAATCTTAGGTAAATAAAACTGTCAACCATCTATTAATCCTGCCCGAAGTATGTCCAGTGTTCCTTTGAATGCAATTGCCGTCTCTTTTTTAAATACAATGAATTTCGTTGTGTTCGTAGTTACCGTTAATTTCCAACGCCTACAATAGTCATTTATTAAATCTAAATGCGATTGAAATCCTTTTGGCGTATCACTGAATAAAATCACATCGGCAAATAAAATAAGGTAAATGCATACATTATCCAAGTTTACACATGAGGTAATATTTGACTGTTAATAGATTTCAAGGTATTTTCCACGAAATCGTCGAGAACAAATTCATCTGAAAAATTCACGAATTGCTCTCTGAACTCCGGATTTCCTTTGTAATATGTATTCCGACGCTTATTTGTTAAGTTATTTTGATGATACACTTGATGATCCAAATAAAACAGGGGCGTGATTGAGGCAATCGAAATTACTATGTTCGTAAAAATCAACAATATATTCAAAGTTCAAATAGCGGGACAATACTAGATCAATCATGCTTTCTTCGTTAGATATCATACACGTCATATTTCCGTTATCACCGATTGACCCTGATCTCCCGTTAACCAAGCAGATATTTACCGCTTTACACCAATCAAGGATCAAATCCCCGAAACGGTATTTTTTATAGTCCATTGAGCCTATGAGACATGGGGTATCGTTTAAGATTTTATTTAGGTTTAAGTCTGTGAGTGATTCATTTTCTATAAAATCACACTTCTGCCCGACTCTACTATTTGTGTCTTCAGCTAAAATACGCGTCCATTTTGTGAAAATTGTGTTATATCATATCCTGCTTTCGTTTTTAGAATATATCAACATTATAAATATCATGTATAGGGTAATTTTCAGGGGCAATATAAACTGAAGCAACATACGAGTTATCATCCGTTTTGAAATTTTTTTTATCAAGTTTAATCCATCCAAGACAATCAACTTGATTCTCTACTAGTGTTGTTCAATTTTGCAATGATTCCTTCACATATAAAATCAATGCGCCACTCGCCCGTCTAGCTCGTCTATTTTGGAACTTTCTATCCGAAAGGAACACTACATATCATTCAATGTCTATACAAAATTTCGCTGTTGTCCATGTTTTTGTTTTCCTTCTACAATCCATGAAAGCACCTTTACCATACTCTCTTGTAGCTCCGATTGTTCACTTCCGGTACCATTTGGCATCTTCTTAACATCGTCCACTACAATGTCTGTCGTATTTCAGATATGCCATTTTGCCCGCTTTCCTAGCTTTTTTTTTCATTTCCGGAACCAAATCTTTACGTAGTTCCTGAATATCTTTGGGAAACTGTTGATTAACGCCCATCTCCTTACCATTTAGATTTCTGCAAGACACCATAACTTTTTCTCTGTCATCAAAAGATGTAAATAAAGACCAATCACGCTAAACATATCTGTTACATCTGTATTCGTAACCGGAAGTTTGGTTCATACGAGCAATTAAGCAAATAAAGGGTATTAAACGGGTATTTTTCTCGGGTACTGGTTTCTAGCACACCCTTAAAAAAGATGGCCAATTAAAAATTCTCAAAATGTAGCGTTGTTTTATTAATATTGACTTTTGATTTATATGAAATTGCAAGACGATCACGTTCCTCTCCTCCAAAAATGCAATAATGCTAAAATGATGGTGATGATAAGTTGTAGTATGTATATTGCGATGATGACGATGATTATGTTGACTATAATGATGATTGTTATAATGAGGTTATAATAATAATAATAATGATAATAATAATAATAAAATAATAATAATAATAATCTTCATCATCATCATAATCATAATAATAATAAAAATGATGATGATTATTAACATCCACAACATGACATAATGTAAATGTTTCGACTAACAAATTGATCATGCAAATATGTCACTTATTTTACGGTCACCTTAATCGCATGTGTGAATATATTACAGAATATAACATCTTATTAGACATTTGCGACATAATGTCGGGAACGATTATCAAGGATCAGGTACGCTAATATTGAGGAGTCATCTCAACACATATTATGAACACTCGAAATATGGCCAGGATATTTTAGTTTGTTTCTTTCCTTACATCTTAAATTTTATTTTAAAACTACAGGACACACTGATGCCACGTCCCTATGAAAATTAGAAACTTTTCTTATAAGCTCAGCCAATGGTCGTTTGCGATGACTGTTTTGTCTTTTGCATCAAAAGTTTAGTCTATTGATGATGGCGACAAAACGTTTGGCAGCTTGAGCACTGATATCTTGTCGTCTTGACTATAGTCTCGGTTGTGCAGTTCACGTGGGACTGGAATGGTTCAAGTTGTCTCTGGACTAGGCTGGAGCGAAGCTGATTGTCAATTTTTCATGTTGGCCCGCATTTGTGAAAAAATTATCGGAGCTTGACCTAGCCATTACTGCTGCATGTGAGCCGCTTCAGTCTGGCCTTGGTTTAGATGCCAAGTCCTTTCAATAAGAACTGCACCTAGCTTGTTGTTTGTTTTTATTTTTTTCGTCACTAAATCCTTATCTCAAAAGACGTCTTTCAAGACGATGTACGGCCTTAAGCGCTGCAATAATATTGAAAAGTGAAATTTAAACGGAGTGAGTTACTATATCAGTGTTTAACGCGATATTTATACATCAAAACAGCAGGTGTCAAGTGCAATGTTGCAGCGTAAATAGTGCCCCGTACTTCACATCAGCGTTGCAATATTTGTCTGGTCCTTTCGTACAATTGATTCCAGTACTTTTAAGTTTTGAGAGTTGGGTCGCGCTTAAGCCGGTACTAGGGGGCGTAAGGGTTACTACACAAACTATTATCCATCATGTACAGACCAAATCAAACCGAGTCTGCAATTTTCACGATTCCATTTGCTGTTATTTTCCGAGGGATAACTTTTTTTCAGATATTTCAACGTCATATAATGATAGTCCGTCTATTGAAGAATCTAAACAGAATCATTTAACAGTGCACGATCTAATTTCCCACATTGAACAGAGGTTGGCTACTTGCCTTGAATATATTAAACATAATTCACTACTGTTTTATTGCAGAGCGCAAAGCCAGGAGATGACGGTACCATTTTTCTTGACTTTGGTATCACGTGGCTTGAACTAACAACGAACATGGTCTACTTAGGTCATATGGAGGATATAAATTTCATAAGGAATATTAAAAATACATCAGCATAATGCTACAGCATAATGCGTCAGTAAGATAGACATTGATGATTTTTATTACCTGTACATTTAACCCAGGGTTTGAATTTTTACATGATGGCTAATCATATTAAGAATTTGGCGCAGATATATTATATATTATGATGTAAATGCTTATAGTTGTATCGTTTTTCTTAATCATGCTTACTTGAAATCCGGTCCATTTATTTCGGTAGGATTTTTGCTAGCTTATAATCCAACCACGATTCATACTGAAGAGGCAGAAATGTATTTCAAATGCACACATAGTTACATTTTTTTCGAAGTAACGTTATGAGACACCCGGAGCATTTTTATTATTCTTTAAATAAAACATTCCCAAAGGCACTGAACACTATCGTTCTGAACTTTGTTTTGGCAATGATTTTATCCGACCTTTATGATATCAACATTATTTGAAAAAAGGTATAAGTGTATCGTCAGTGAAACACTGGATCCGGGCTTTCATTCCATGTTTTTATTTGAAACTAAAAAGATACATAAAATGATTTACTGAGACAAAGTATTTGTTAAACTAATGAGAGCACATATGGCGGTCAGGGCTATTGATAGTGTAGAGCCACACAACAAATATTATTCAGCCAAAGACAATATCATGTAATGCAAACACAAATTATCGTTGACAATGCTGGTGTTATCCGTTACTTAGAAACAGCACTTATCATAAAATGTTAAATTAATTTGAGATAAACCGTTTATACAATTTGTCCTCGATTCTCAATGCCCGTTCCTCATTATAAGCCGCAAATGTCTACGTTTACATGTAGATCTGAGTATGACCCTGTCTTATACGTATCTACCTATAAACCATTTTTGCCAACAAATAAATTAATGAAATTAAATTACTATTTGTTTACATGTTTAATTTCTTAGCGAAGGTTAGACCGAAAGACCTTATCCGTTCTGATGCCTTCTCAAATAATCTCGACTCTGGGGAAATAATGGCCGCAATTAGCAAATAGATTCGAAGTATAAAAGGCAAAGTAATTTGTTTTCAAGAGTTTTTTTTTCTTTTAACAAAAAAATGCCCCTTTCTAAGAAAGTTGCCATTTGCAAAAAGATTATTCTGTAGTTCTGATTGTTTTTATGTGTTGCATGAGAAATAGAAAAAAATTGTTATCAATTTTATCAGGCTAAGCTAAGCTTATATGGACAGTAAAGGGCGACACTTTTGGTTTATACAAGAACACCCATGATAAGTATATGCTAAATATATAAATGATGTATTGTTTACACTTTTATATCTATAAATATTCTTATTTAGTTGACATATATTAAGACATCAACACCTAACATTAAATAACTATTTCTTTACATGTTCAGTTTCCTACGTTACACCCAAATCAGGGCTGGGAATCAAAACTGCGTCGTATCTTACAAAATGTAAACAAACGCCGCCATCTTGGAACGAAAAACGTATGTTTTTGTTTATAACTCTTTTTGTTGGAAATGACTGAAAACCAGATATATGTATTAACACGCTACACTATTTTCCGCTTCGTTCGGTATATGTTGTTTGCACAACTATTATGTAAAACAAAAGTTATAGCAAACTTGCAACTCGAAGCGGGGCAGAATTTACTTTTGTGAAAATGGAATATTTATTTAATTTATTTTTTCTTCAATATAAGGAAGTAACTTGTATTAAAAAGATATTTTACTCAGAAACTATAATGCCCAAAACGTGTAAAAGCATAACCTTATTGTCCTCTACTAAAGTTAAAAAAATCTTACCATTAGGGTTTAGATTTACCCTACTCTTAGGGTTTCCTAATATATGTTAACTTGTATGGAAAATCATATAAATCAACCATAAGAGTTTATGTTAGGCATTACTATAGACGTTTACAAAACTAACAGGGCTAATGACCCTTAAAAAGGCCACCAGTACAGAGGCAGGTCACATCCATACAGATTGACCATTTGCTGCTCACTCAGGTAGTTCATTTGCACAAATACATTAAATATATCTAATACCAATCTCTCAGACTTTGAATGAACTGTTCCAAGTTCACAGCTGATAAAATCCGTTTTATAAATTTACCAGGTAAACAGCTCACATAGACTAAAGATAGGTTGAATATATTTTGGTTTCTTAACTCAATGTACATGGATATGGAGAGCTACTAGAGATGTGTTTGTGGACGATTTTATCTATCCATGACATGAAGGTCTGTCTAAAAGTAAACTTCTTCATGTCAAATAATTAATAAAGAGTAAAAACAATGAAAATTCTATAATTTAACAAAGCCCATTTTCATAACTACCATCTCAATAGGTATTGAGAAATTGCTACCCGTCAGTTCTTTGAGTTAGAAATTTGTCCACGCATTGCTTTTTACTCACTTCAACAAAGACTTTTGATAAGGAGCTTATAGCTTTGTTGATTTAGTGACTTATGCGAGACTGTGCCTTTTTTCTTCTCAATCAAAATAAAATAAATTCTGTATAAAGTGAATTAAAGTTTCCCCCACCAAAATATATTTGAAAAGTGCTGATACTTAGGCCGATTAAGGCGTTTAAACCTGTGAATCAGTTCAGAGCCACTACGATTAATAAAATCACACTCTTTCCGGCGTTACACGGTCGGGGACGACTATTGCTCGGTACTAGCGGCGGTTGTAGCTCATTAAAAAACGAACCTTGATTCAAATTCATCAGCATTATTTTCCATATTTTATAGTCACCAGAAGTTTAGGTAAATGTCCCTACATACTACAAAACTAAGTATACGGAATAATTGCATTGTTGTACTATAAGAGTACGGACAAATAAGCAAAACCCGCTCAAACGAGATCTTTTTTAAACTAAAAAAAAATCTTTTGGAAAATAAAAGAAGTTAAAATACTCCATATATTTTTTTTTTCTGGATGAGGGATAAAGAGTATATTTTTTTGCGAGCGTAGTTGCAGCTATTCATGTTTTACTAGTTCGGTCTTTAATACAAGGATTATATCTGGCCAGATTTACCTTACCGCGTTGGAAATCCTGCAGCTCGCCATATTTGGGCTAAATACCAATCTGCCGATTACTTATTGCCCGTCCTCAAGCTTTTGGTTCGAATGGTGCAACATGACTGAGATTCTTTCATGTGTGGCAAATTCAAATGGGAACGACTGTGGTTGGTTGGTTCTATTTAGGTATCCGTAATGTACCTTAAGAAGGATTCCTTTAACAGTAAACGCTGGGAAGTCAACAGTTATGACATATGCATTAAAAAAAAACAGGAAAAGAAAGAGAAGATGAGAAGGTGGAGCACAAGTTAATGCACACTCTATTTGTATTATAGATGTTTGGGAACCCAGGTATTGATGTTATATAATGAATATGAATAATAATTTAATAATAATAATATTAATAATTAATAAAATATGTTATAAAACAAAAGTATTTGTACAATGCTTAGTTCTTAAACCAATGTACATGATAGTTTATGCTGTGCATCAACCCCTTTAAATAGAAATAATTTTAATGGAATGCAGCATACAGTATGAATAATCCATCTGATGTAAATTTATGCACTGTAAACTGACATGAAACTGAATAATGAAAACATCTACAAGTGATGAAAATCATGCACCCTCCTCCCTACCGCCCGGGCCCTACCACGGCTCTGTTTTCAAGATATGATTTTGGTTCCTAAAGTGAGAATCTCAACATCAGCAAAGTAAGACTGTGTTGTGTGTGCGTCTGTGCGTAAGTGCGTGCGCGCATGTGTGTGTAGGTGCGTGCGTGCCTGAAAAAAAAATGTCTGCCGCAACTGAAAAAGTTTTTGTGTGTAAAATACGGACCCTTTCCACGAGAATGCACCATTTTTACCACTGTGTTCCTGCGCACCCTGCATACCTTTAAATTTGGATCACGCGATCCATTCCGTTGGTTGGCACTGTCAAGAAATAATTCAATTTCTTTTTATAGATTATTGTATGTTGATGTTTCAGATAGTTCCGCTTGCAAAATGCACCAGATGTGATGGCCACATTTTAAAAAATTTTTCTGCTTTACATTCAAATTATTTGATAACAGTGGTAACAACGGTAAGATTTTAATTTATTGAAATTTGATTCATTTCACTTTAAATTCTTTCAAAAATATCTTTACATTTTTTATTTTTCTACCAGAAGTGATAGCAGACGACAATTCATTTTTTTTTCAGTTTTATAGTAAATTATTCAATATACTGCAATTGAATTAATTTAGCTTGTTTATGCTATTATATAGAGGATATTTAAGATTTTTTCTACAGGTTTTATTTTCATTGGGTGGCATGAAAATAAATATTTCATGAGTGTCGGTAGCCACGAGTGAAATATGATAACTTTCATACCACAAGATGAAAATATATCCTGTAGTTATATAACAAAATCTTGAATTTTCTGGGCTTTTTGTATACTTTTTCTTTATTTTTATTTTTTTTTTTTTTGACATTACAATTTAAAGACTCACCCTTAAATTTGGTGTATTGGATTAATTTAAAAGAAAGTGAAAATACGGAAAATATGTTTCACTGCAGAGAAAAAATACATTTTAACAGTGAAAATACTGAAATTTAAAATACGCATTTTTTTCGTAAATATTTCTAATAGTATAAAATAATTTAAAACATCTTATCTATACTGTATTATTTGTATTTGAAAGGCGTTTTCTGAAAAAAAGTAAAAGTTTAATTTATGCTTGAGTAGAAGAAGATGATTGGAGTACAAGAAGGGGGTGTTACTTTGTAAAAGAGATGGTTGTGTTTGGGTATTTTTTCACTCCGGATAACGACAATAAGGGCCACATTGAATCCCGCAGAGCACTATTGCAAAAACCACTTTCTTTCCCTTGGGGCGGGCTTCAAGCGGGGTTTCCCCATACAAAACTTGCCTTCCTTTTGAAAGGGAAATTGGGAAACTGCTTACGTGCCAGAGCGGGGGTTTACAGGGAAAAATGACCGAAAAATTTTTCATTACAATAAACCATAGCTGACATCCCCCGCCTCGGGGTTCACTTTTCGTACCGTTTCCTTACTTGGTAAGGATAATGTTTGTTTTTTTCCCTTTGGGTTAAAATTTATTTAAACCCCATATAAAAATAAACAGCGGGTTTCGTCAAAAAATGAAAAGTTTAAGGTTTTTCCCCAAATATGAAAATATTTAAAAAAAAAAATTTGAATAACAAACTAAAAAAGGGAAATCCCCTTTTGGTTTTACATCAAAAACAAACCCGGGGGATATATTTTTATAGTAGATTTTTTTGGGACCTTTGGTAAAAAAAGGGAAATAATTATAACACAAATTTAAATATTCGATCCAACTTCGGTTATATCCGTGTAGTTTACGATAATTAATATGGAATCTATAAATATTGTTTTGAAAAGTTACACTAGCTTAAATAAAAATGTATATCGTTATCACATCCGGTTAAGGGACCACGGCCTTTGTCCAAATTTTTCGTCCACTTCTTTATTCTATAGTAAATCTGTCACATTTTAAAGCTTCACTGGACTTCTATTAAACTCAGCAGAAATTCTGTATTTCATAACTTTAAACATTAAACTAGACAAGTTAGTCGAAGCCGAAATGCCTATGTTAGCCATCTAGATTTCACATATTTCCTAATTTTGTTAAGTCACTGTCAAATTATCAAAGTTTCAAATGTCATGTATGCGGCGTGTATAGTACTTCTCTGAATTCCTTCCACCAAGTAAATGAGATCCTGCAGAATACCAAAAAAACAACTTTTAAGTCATCAGAAAAATGACACTAATGTACCACTTTACAATAAATACACTTAAATGTAAGCCAGTCACATCAAAAATGGACTTGAAATAGGCACTTCAAAATTTCTAAAGAACTATTTATCTAGCCACAAGGGCTGGGTTCTAACTTCGTACCGCAGGTGGAAACCTAAATAAATCCAAAGTTTCAATTTAATCAGATATTTTTGTCCGTTTTCTAGTTAATTATGATGATATGCTAGTAATATTATACAAAAAACCAAGTCTCATTCCACATGAAATATAAAATACAGGGGACATTTCTAGTTTGGGGACCATTTTTTGCAGAACTTCATGCTTTCCGGCCAATAGAAAAAGAATGATAAAAAATATAAGTGATGTTGATAAAAAGATGTAATATATTTTTGAAATAGGCCATGGAAATTTTATTGAAACAAAAGATTTTATTGTGACCGGTTTATGTAGATAGTATGAATTTATAACAATAATGTACACCGATAATTCTATGAATAGATGGTTGTAACTAATTATCCATTTCGACATTAAAAACTATGAAATTTTGGCTAAAAATATTAAATAAAAGGCATTAAATGTGCAATATTAGTTATGAGTTTTTTTAAAGAAAATCTTTATAAAACTTTCTGATTAATACTTTTACATAAGAATATATAGGTAATAAAGTAAATTTCAAAATTCTACTGACTTCCACTGTTTTGTTTAATATATCAATGGAAATGGGGCCACAGTTATTTTACCAATAAGTATTAGCAACTTTCATTGTTAAGGAGTACACTCTAACTTAAGGATAGATAAGGTCATGTAGAAGAATAAAAATACAGTTCTCCACTTTCAAAAAACTGTTACTTTTCAAACATAAAGCATTAGATAAGTTTTATCAAACTGACCATCATTCTTGAAAAACTATTGATAAGCAATATGGGAGAGTACGCGGCTAATTGGAAGTTCAAGAGAGGACACAAATTTACTCCTTCTCAAGAGTGCTCCTGATGGGACTGTTTTTTTACCAAACTGGTAATATTTCTTGTGTTAGATCAAAAGCAAGATCAGGTTCATTGTTACAGGAAAACCAGTACTTCGGTCACAGACATGTCTGCAAATAAACAATAACTCGAAACACTTGCTAGGAATAGAGTGATTAATTTTAAACAAACAAATTGCAATTATGAACCAAAATTTTTCAAGATCACAGTACTCAGAAATGTGATTCAGTTTTAACATCAAATTACTATCCTGAGCAAAACTTGGACTTGGCTCTAGGCTTACAATTCCAGTGTACATTCCTGCAAATTCATTACAAGCAAATGGACACATTTACTAAGTTGCCCTGGAGTAACGGGGCGGCTATTAACATGCCTTAGTTGCTTCGGCACTCCAGGATACATCTATTGGAATTGAGAAAGTAAACTGTTATTTACACAATGATATACCAGCCCCTAGCAGGAGTTATATGCAGATTTTAATGAATACTGCAAGTCTAAACACGAGTACAGAGCTCAACAATGAGATATGGAGGAGAAAGAGTAACTTGTTATCCAACATAACAAGAAAATTCAAGATCCGCTCATCCGTAACTCTGGACTTGGTCCTTTGATGGCCGTTTACAATGCTACCAGAATGGTTTCATCATACAAGCCTGGGCAGGGCTGGCTTCGCAGGACTTATGGTGATTGCCATTGTAAAATCATAACCAGCTATAACTATATAATGGGACTGCAGGCAAATAAGCTTGCTGGAACTGGTGCATAATGCGAAACAAGGGATCGAAGTCAGGTCTTGCCCTGGCCATTTTGATTGTACAGCAACAATGCCCATACATCGCTGCCTCATTCAGAAAGGCAAATATGGATATTTGATTCATTGTCGAACAAGTCTTTCAAAGGAAGACATATTGTTCGAAACCCTGACAACTATTGGCGATATGTCAAAAGCCACCTTGAAATGACTGACTTCGTTACAAACAAACTAAGAGGTCGCATGGAGGTTGCCCGTTCAAGGTGACCCTCATCATCTATGCAGTCGCCAAGAGTAGAAAGGCCGAGTGTCAAATTGGATGCACAATACATTGTTTCCAAGGGAGAGACTATCTACATAGCAAAACAGAGCTACGTAGCTTTCGCAAAGGATATAAAAGTCTAGATGCAGTGCTCAATTATTGAAAAGCCGATTAAAGAAAAAAGCTTCAAGGAATCTTGATAAAGATACACCTGGGCAATCCGGCAAGAGTCCTACATTGGAGTAGTTATGCTGGAAGCTTAATTCTGTCCAGATGATCGCTAAGTTGCTCTGCATAGGGAAGGTATGGGGACTGTGGATACAAAGACTTCCTACGCCCGTTCAGTCTAACAGACACTATAGTGTATTCATCAATCTGACTCAGATGACAAAAATGATCGTGACCTCTCGTATTGCTCGGGCTATTCTAAGAGATATCGGATCTGAGGGTGAATATCGTGTCCCAAAGCCGTATCAAAGAACATTCGGTGCCACTACAGAAATCACTGCGTGAAGAGAGTTCTCAAGTAGGAGCGGTTATCACCTTGCCTAAAGAATAAGTGTTTGGCATAGAAACTTTGCCGCGAGTCTGTGCCTCAATAAACACTGAGTAAATAATTCCACTGCAGGTCTCTGTTCAGGAAAAAAGTGCAGCGTGCATAGCAGGTCTTACTCTGTCAGCCCAGAGCTGGCAGGATACCTGAAATCAGCTTCAAAAAGGCTACAAGGCATAAATCTACCAAGAAAACGACTGCAATTTAAGAAAAAAGAGAAGAACAAAGGCGTATCCAAATTGGAGCACATGTACTATCGTTGCTAGAAGTACAGGCCAGTACACTGAAGAGATACAAAAAGGGACAGCTTGATGAGGGCAGGGCCTTCAACATGTGTAATGTTTTCAGAAACGCTGCTTTGGACGGCTTGCAAATACAAGTGAAATATAAAGCAAGAATGAGGCCCCGTCATCATTCATGGCAGAAATGTCTCGATGATGACCTGATTTGCCGGTCGAAACGGGAAAGCTCAAATATTACAAAAAAAAATAAAAACAACAAAAAAAAAGAAAAAAAAAACATGTAAGCAGCGAGAAGATAGAAACAGAAAAATTACAACAATCACATTATCCCCATGGTCCCTAACAGCTAGTCCAATTATTCTGAAAAATATATAAAACTCATCAAATTAACAAGTCCCAGTAATAACACTATGGATGATAAATTGCACTAGGCAATGTGGTAATAGATTCTCCATCTGGCATCAAAATGACCATAGCACCTACAATGAGAAAACAATTTTTTCTAAATTATTTTATACTGCACGCCTTCAAGTACCAAGATTATTAATATTGATACATAATTTATTGTTGCATAAATGAGATGCTTGTTGACTTGCTGGAATATCAAAGTCCCTGAAATGAACCATTAGAGCAAATACGATGACGTTGATTCGGGTACCTAAATTCTACGGCTATCGTCTCTCGTCCCTTGGATCTCTGATAGCACAAACTGTCCATTAGCCTTGCTTATTCACACATCCTGTCATGAAAAAAACACATTCTCCATTTTGCATGTATATACACTTTTAACTGCCTCGAGATTTCTTTCGGCATCACTTCTATTACCGCATCCATACCTATATATTATCAATACTTAGTCCTTATTGAAATAAAATGCAATTTAGAATACTAAAACAGGGTCAATTCTAGAAATAAATTTTAATTAAATTAAATATTTGAAAATAAAATAATAGCTTAATTTCAACAAAAATGTCAAAATAATATTCTGTATTTTGATAGATATAGCCCAGTATTGTTTCTTTATTTGTTTTCTGATGATCTACACAATTGCAGAAAACTATTTATCAAGGGAGGTAGTACGACTCAACAAAACATTGGGCTATATTTCAATTATGTCAAAATTTAATTTTTTTAATAAAATCAAAAATTCACATACCTGACTAAATAAATCCTCTTGGTGCTGATTTATAATGTCACCAAGTCTACGAAGCATGCCAATTTTCATTGTATTATGTATCTAGTAGTGTTGATGGAATCCAATTATTACCATTATTTTATATTGGACACGGACCTGTCCATTTTCGTCCTTCTATTTCTATAGCAAATCTGTCACATTTAAAGCTTCATTCTGGACTTCTAATTAAACTCAGCAGAATTCTGTATTTCATAACTTTAAACATTAACACCAGACAAGTTAGTCGAAGCCCGAAATGTCCTATGTTAGCCATCTAGATTTCACAATATTCTCCTAATTTGTTAAGTCACTGTCAAATTATCAAAGTTTCAAATGTCATGTATGCTGGCGTGTAGTACTTCTCGAATCCTTCCACCCTAAGAAAATGAGATCCTGCAGAATCACAAAAAAACAACTTTTAAAGTCATCAGAAATGACACTAAATGTACACTGTTACAATAAATACACTTAAAATGTAACCAGTCACATCAAAAATGACTTGAAATAGGGCACTTCAAAATTTCAAAGAACTATTTACTAGCCTACAATGGGCTGGGTCTAATTCCGTACCGGGGTGAGACGTAAATAAGTGATTGCCTTATATACGTAAGAGGGTTACTGTTGTCAGACTTTTTCTTATTGGCGACGCCGGTGAGCGGCGTCGTCTCTTATGGAATGCTTTTTATTTTGGCCTGTGGAAGGAGCTGTTATTATAAGCAGTTAATATCATGTTGTGTTAATTAGTTTTATTTTGATTCGTAAAAATCAAGTAAACAAATATGTTATTATATTTGTATTTAATAACTTCATGTTAAAAACATGTGCATTGTGATATTATTTTCACGAAATTGCAGGCTTGTCCCTTAGCTTTATTGCAATCGCAACTACTCGGCCCTTTTCCGTCAGTCTTCGGATAAGGACCTCGAACACAATAGTATGAATACACAGAACGGATGCGGTATTTCGGTCTTACCTACGCTAAGAAACTAAACATGTAAACAAATAGTAATTTAATGCTGGGAGTTGTTGACAAGTTTATTTCCAATATATGTTGTAAAAGTCCACCTAAAATAAGCGAATTCATAGGTACACAAGCAAACAATACAGTATTTATATATCAATTATTATGGTTGTAGAAACCGAAAGTACAAAAAACCAACCTGTTGACATTAAAGACGTTTTCGGTAGTTTTCTGTGCGCATCGTTATGCGCATCCAAGAAAGATAATCACGGATAATTACTCTTCAAATGAAGGTAAAGTTGAATAGTATTCGGATAAGTGTTTAAATTTCGGCTATAAGCAAATAATGAGTAAATAATACAGAATAGATATTTCTAAATGTTCAAAAGGAGATTGGTTCAAAAGAATAAGAATGTCGTTTAGACAACATCACATAAAGTATTTCTCGAAGTCATTAGTACGACAGCATTGAGGATAATTCTGCGCGCGTTACCCACCCACTTGTGGATAGTGACAAAAGTGCGTCGCGACTGATTACTGGCAGACAACTGGGCAAAAGTTTTAAAATGATATATTTTAAAAGTGCTGAATAAAGAAACAAAATTAATATCCAAGAAAATGTTCAGAATTTCATTATTTTCTTTGTAAATTTCTGAATTACTTGGCTTACTGTTCGGGTATGTTAGTCGAGTGAAAAAAATAATATGGCCCTAGATATGTTTTTTTTAAAAAAAATTCAGTATCATTACTTAATGTAACATCAAAAAGAAAAAGAAATTCTTATTACAAACTTGTTTTACCATTTGACAATACATTTAGTATAACACTGATATTGGTTAATTTTGACAGTTGCTGGCATTGCAGTAACAATGGAAACTGCCCGTTTTTCAAAAAAAACTAACACTTCAAAATATATATTTTTATTTGTATTTTTGAATCCACAATCAAAAGTTAGCTTGAATATATCAATAATGTAGAAAGTTCTATAAAGAGAATTTCTGATAGCTTAATTTTTTTTCACAAAAAATTTTCGATGTTTATTTTTCTCGATTTTTTTTTAGTGTAAAAAGCATGAAAACTCATTTTTTAAAGAAAAATATGCCAAATTATCGTTTGTTTTTAATACAGAACCCTAAAGATAACGCAAGCTTTGTATTAAAATTATGTTTATTTGTGAGTGTAATAAGCTGGTTGATTTTATACTTTATTTAATACAGTTTGATATTTTGACACATTTTGAGATATAATACGGTTACCTGGTGAAACTTGCCATTTTTCAAAAAATCCAAACAACGCCACATATATTGTTTTCTTTTTCTTTTGAATTTTGTCATTAAATTTTACACTATGACTTAAAAAAATTAGAAAATTTCTATGAAACACTTTTTTCCCAATATCTCTAATTATTCTGAGAAAATTCATGTTCATTTTTCTCATTTTTGTTTCGGTTGAGGAACATGGAAAACTCATTTTTTAAAGGAAATATGTTCAGATTATCATTTGTTTCATACAGAATCATTAGATAAGGTTATCTTTTGCATAAAACAATTGCTCGTTGTGTGTTTTAAGCTTTTATACATTTTCTATTCGTTATAACACAGTTAGGCTATTTTGTACTAGTTTTTTAGATATACAGCGTTACCATGAAACTGCCATTTTACAAGAAATCCAACCACGTCAAACAAATATTTTTATTTTATTTTTAAAATTTGTCATTCAATTTTTACTCATTTCATACAAAAAATTTAGAAAATTCTATGAAAGGATTTATTTTTTTCATAAAACTGTAGAAAAAATGTCTTAAGTCGTGATTTGTTTAAAATTGAACGCAAGTGGGTATATTTATAATTACAAGTTGTTGTCAAACTTATTTTTTGCAAGCATAAGAGTACCGGAACCAGACATATTTGATGTCAATATATACATTTGGTTAGAAACTACTTTCAATCCCGTATTGTTCCGAGGTTATTATAGATTAATAGCCGAGGGAGTTCCGGAATGCTCGAAACAATAGTATGAATACACAGAAAGGATGCCCG